>NW_027557028.1:0-14776 GCF_052425735.1 Oculina patagonica
GTGCTCCAATCGGAGAGTGTAGTGTTTGACTCCGAAATATATGTAGCAACTAAGATTAACCTTCAAACCTATATAACCGTTCATTAGTTCACAGTGAAGCAACAGTTTCCACTTAAAAAAAAAAAAAAAAAAAAAAAAAAACACAAAAACAGAAAAACGCGGTAAATGTTTCCTTTTTTCAAAAGATGGTATCAGCAGTGAAAGTATCAGAGGTATTGTTTTTTGCACTGCGAAGATTTCACACGGCACTCTTCTTATAATGTCTGACGGTCTGAAAGCTTTCTTCTGAGGAAATATTTCGCTCTCAAACAAAAGTTTCATTCATAGATGGAAATACTTAGGAAATGTTCAATTTGCGTGACGGATTGTTGATGTAGGGAAAAGGTCATGTTGCTTTAAATATAACTTTGGAAACATTCGCTTTCATGTTTGACAAATCAAAGAAACTTTACTTGCCAACTCGCTTTTTGACATGTTTTTGCTTTTTCTTTTAAGGCAAAAGACAAGAAATTCTTGAAATTCATACCTGGAAACGCGCCGGAGGATTTAAATCTTACATATAATTACATTCGATCTTCTGAAAGTAGATTTGGTGACACGTCCGGCTGCAATGCAGGCTATTTGAAAGCCGATCTTTTGAAATGAATGGAATGCTTGTTCCACTTCAGTGCTAGCGTTATCTCCGTAGGAATTTTCACCCAACAAACAATCTACCGCATGAGTGTAGTTTAAACTCTAAACTAAACATAGGCACGCTAAGCGTGCAGGAGTTATTTTTTCAATTTATGGGGTGGCTTGGGGTGAAACTGGGTGATTGTCCTGTTGGGATGGTTTATGCCATGGGTTGAGCTATTTGTGTATGGCGGCCCACGAAGTCACTTTTTGCACAAAATTTGCTTGCAAACAAAATAACTTTTACGTGCATTTTGATACATCAGAACTGTTTTATTCAATATGTAAATTTTCATCATTTAATTCAAAAACAAAAACTAATTCAATTATCAAAATGTCACAAAATGGCACGTTCTTATTCTGTTTAAAGCGGCTATTTTGTTGCTAGCTTTGTTGCAACCGTTACGTGTTACTTTTGTTTGTTACGGAATACTTTTGGGTTTTTGCCAAACACTGAAACATGATATTGTTGTTTTTCTCACTTTTGTAACATGAGACCTCTGTTTTTTAAAAACGAACGTAACACGATACCCTTGTTTTTCTCGAAAAAGCCACGATTCCATATAGACATTGAACGAAAAGTACTATAATAAACGAAGTAATAAACGCATCAAATCAAAAACCACTTTCTTCGGGAAAGTTCTTTAAAGCGCAGTACACCTGGAGTATTTGTTTTCTGTCAGAACTGTTCGACAAAGATTTTCGTTCATTCACAACATTAATTCTATTCAACAAACAAGAACTAATTGAGTTATCGAATTGTCACGGAATGGCACGCTCGTATTCTGTTTTTGCTCTCGATCGTAGTTGCTTTTAACAGCAAAGTTAATACTTGTACCGGTTCATTAAATGTTTGAACGAGATGTTTTACAGTTGATTTCAGTTTACTTTGGCCGCCCGCTTTGCGAAGTTTGTTGGGAAATTGGAAACTTTGTTATGAAGTTGCCAATTACGTTGCGAGTTTGCGAATCAAATTGCGAACTTCGATAAGTTCCCAACTTCGGCCCGACTGAACTTTCTGAGTTTTGGTTGTTGAGGAGAAACAAGACATGTTGCTCGAAAGTCATGGCGATTTCTGAACTCGAAGATTTTAGAGCTTGTCAAGGAAAGTTGAAGTAGCTTGAAGTGCAAGACAACGTTTCGCATCAGATATCACGCAAATGATTTGGCGATAAATAAATCTTATGCAGGTAGAAATTTGGTCAAATTTTAACTTTTTTGTATGAAAACACATATTTAACGATTTCTGTGAGGCATAATCTTCACTGTCTTCAATTTCAAGTCTTCTGCGTTTGTAAACCGGATGAAACTGGATGGTTTATTGATTTTAATCGAAGCCGACGCGACGCGACAGACTAATTTGTTCGAGACAACGTGTTTACGGCTCGCTGAACATAAAAGTTTTTTATTTTTATGACATTTGTTTCCAACAGTTTAGCGTAGAAAGCCCTTTTTGATAACATAATTATAGAAGGTTTTATTAATTTCGGGCCGAAGTTAGGAACTTTGTATCGAAGCTCACAATTTGATTCAAAAACTCGCAACCTATTTGGCAACTTCATAACAAACTTTCCAATTTCCCAACGAACTTCACAAAGCGGACGGCAAAAGTAATGACCACATTATTCTTCAAATCTGCTTTGTGCAAATGGAAAGCTAGCCTCTCCAAACGTACGCTCGAATAAGACGAATAACAAGTTAGTGTTGGGCCTTTTGCTCACGGCGTGTGCGTTGTAAGCAGGCGGGCGTTACGAAAAACGTTTTTAATCCAGGGTTAAATCACAACTCACCGATTCCGCCTCCTTCTAATCTAAAAACTTCGAACGAAATTGCTGACTACGTCAGATTGCTTCCCCTTTATAAACTGCAATTTTATTGGTTCTGATAGTACCTGAAATCTGATTGGTGTGACAAACACACATACTTCACTGACCCACCGACTGATTACAAGGACACGACGACTAAAGAGCTATTTTTGAAAAAATAACTCAAAAATATAACATCCCGCGAAAACTTCACCGGCAAAAATTCGAGTGTTTTCTGGTTCACATTTCCTCTTGAAGATCGCCAAGGAAGTGATACCTAAAAAAAGTTATTCGACGCTTGGCAGGCGGGAGAACTTTTTAACCCATTGCTTGAGAACATTCATGGATAATAGGTCATAATAACAAGCCCCTTCCCGTCTAATTTGCATATTCGTGTCTACGTGCTTGTTCCAGTTGACTGCGCATTATCTAACACCTAGCGTAGCGTTTGCTTTCCCATCTCAAGTCAATGCATGAGTGTAGTGTAAACACTACACTAAAACATAGGCACGCTAAGCGTGCAGGAGTTATTTTTTCAATTTATGGGGTGGTTGGGTGATTGTCCTGTTGGGATGGTTTATGCCATGGGTTGAGCTGTTTGTGTATGGCGGCCCACGAAGTCACTTTTTGCACAAAATTTGCTTGCAAACAAAATAACTTTTACGTGCATTTTGATACATCAGAACTGTTTTATTCAATATGTAAATTTTCATCATTTAATTGAAAAACAAAAACTAATTCAATTATCAAAATGTCACAAAATGGCACGTTCTTATTCTGTTTAAGCGGTTATTTTGTTGCTAGCTTTGTTGCAACCGTTACGTGTTACTTTTGTTTGTTACGGAATACTTTTGGCTTTTTGCCAAACACTGAAACATGATATTGTTTTTTTTCACTTTTGTAACATGAGACCTCTGTTTTTTAAAAACGAACGTAACACGATACCCTTGTTTTTCTCGAAAAAGCCACGATTCCATATAGACATTGAACGAAAAGTACTATAATAAACGAAGTAATAAACGAATCAAATCAAAAACCACTTTCTTCGGGAAAGTTCTTTAAAGCACAGTACACCTGGAGTATTTGTTTTCTGTCAGAACTGTTCGACAAAGATTTTCGTTCATTCACAACCTAAATTCTATTCAACAAACAAGAACTAATTGAGTTATCGAATTGTCACGGAATGGCACGCTCGTATTCTGTTTTTGCTCTCGATCGTAGTTGCTTTTAACAGCAAAGTTAATACTTGTACCGGTTCATTAAATGTTTGAACGAGATGTTTTACAGTTGATTTCAGTTTACTTTGGCCGCCCGCTTTGCGAAGTTTGTTGGGAAATTGGAAACTTTGTTATGAAGTTGCCAATTACGTTGCGAGTTTGCGAATCAAATTGCGAACTTCGAAAAGTTTCCAACTTCGGCCCGACTGAACTTTCGAAGTTTTGGTTGTTGAGGAGAAACAAGACATGTTGCTCGAAAGTCATGGCGATTTCTGAACTCGAAGATTTTAGAGCTTGTCAAGGAAAGTTGAAGTAGCTTGAAGTGCAAGACAACGTTTCGCATCAGCGATCACGCAAGTGATTTGGCGATAAATAAATCTTATGCAGGTAGAAATTTGGTCAAATTTTAACTTTTTTGTATGAAAACACATATTTAACGATTTCTGTGAGGCATAATCTTCACTGTCTTCAATTTCAAGTCTTCTGCGTTTGTAAACCGGATGAAACTGGATGGTTTATTGATTTTAATCGAAGCCGACGCGACGCGACAGACAACGTGTTTACGGCTCGCTGAACATAAAAGTTTTTTATTTTTATGTTTCCAACATAAAATTTTTATTGTTTCCAACAGTTTAGCGTAGAAAGCCCTTTTTGATAACATAATTATAGAAGGTTTTATTAATTTCGGGCCGAAGTTGGGAACTTTGTATCGAAGCTCACAATTTGATTCAAAAACTCGCAACCTATTTGGCAACTTCATAACAAACTTTCCAATTTCCCAACGAACTTCACAAAGCGGACGGCAAAAGTAATGACCACATTATTCTTCAAATCTGCTTTGTGCAAATGGAAAGCTAGCCTCTCCAAACGTACGCTCGAATAAGACGAATAACAAGTTAGTGTTGGGCCTTTTGCTCACGGCATGTGCGTTGTAAGCAGGCGGGCGTTACGAAAAACGTTTTTAATCCAGGGTTAAATCACAACTCGCCGATTCCGCCTCCTTCTAATCTAAAAACTTAGAACGAAATTGCTGACTACGTCAGATTGCTTCCCCTTTATAAACTGCAATTTTATTGGTTCTGATAGTACCTGAAATCTGATTGGTGTGACAAACACACATACTTCACTGACCCACTGATTACAAGGACACGACGACTAAAGAGCTATTTTTGAAAAAATAACTCAAAAAGGGCTTTCCAGTATTAACGTTCAGTTTTTCGATTTGATGATAAGGTTGGATGAAAACCACCACTTGTAAGACGAAAGTGTTTTTACTAAAAAACAAGAAGCTTGAGAAGCTTGAGAAGCTTAAAATCGGGCGCTTAATAATTAGCTATCTGTTTTGACTTGAAAGGCAGGGTACAGTACAGTAAAAATCACTGGAAAAACAGTCACTTAAACCTATTCAGGACTGGGGGGGGGCTTTTGAGGCCCGCGCTGACTTTGGACGCTTATAACTTTTTCAAGATTCAACCAAACGCTGCCAAACTTTGCGCGTTTATCTAAAATTTATCTCGCAATAATTTGGTAGGATTAGTTATTGTGCCAGTAACTTGAAATCACCATGGCAACGTCATTTTGACAGGCTTGTTTTCCCAAATTTGAATTTTTCGTGTTTTTATTTAATAATGAAAATCTGGAATGTTTTCAAGATTGCATTATTACATAATGACATAATGGTCTCAATTCATAAAAATATATTTCGCACAATACAAATAAACGATTGAACTAGACGTCTAGAAAATATAAATTTGTAACACTTAGCAAAGTGCAGCCTTTTCGCAATACTTACCTGAAGACCAATTTTTCCAACGCTTTAGGTGGCTGACGCATTTCAGTATTTTGCAGCCCTTACACTTTAATGGAACAGTATACAACTCCTTAGACTTGCTCCAAGTCGCTCGTTAGATTCGCAGGAGACCGCTGGATACGAAAACGGAGGGCGCGCGCAGATATGAGAAACAAAATGGCGGAGGATCGTGGCAGAACGAGCGTTTCGAGCCATTCCTCGGCAAGTGTCATTTGTTTTCCTTCGCGTGCGCGTTCACAGAAACGAATCCCGCGCGATTATAGAGGCGATTTTATTCAAGTGGTCTTTCGTGCTTGATTTCAAAGCGATTTTATTTATGTAACTATAGATGCAAAGAAAAAACGAGCGACTTGTGGCAAGTCTAACAACTCCTAATCAGGTAACTACTATTGTCAAGAAAATGATCACAACTTATTGACCAATGATTAGGTATTTGTTTCATACCATTACTGTAATAGAAACTGGTGAAGAATGGTAGTACCGACCCAAAGTATAAGGGCTGGAAAACACTGAAAACCATTTCAGCCGCGTTTCAAGGAATCCAAAAAAGCTTTACTTATCCCATATATATTTGTTTTGCAGTATTTTGTTAAATTTTGGACGATTTTGGGGGATGTCTGGGAGGCGATAGTTTTTCTCAAAGGATTAGTAAAATTTAGACAAATAAGAAATATTGGAGATTTAATGTGATTTTAAAATTTGAATGTGAAGTTAAAAATTGGTGGACGGACACCAAACAGTCTCCTGACAACCCGGAGTGCTCTTGCGAGGGGGTCAACTGTCCCTTCTTTAAATCTCTTAAAGTTCCATTCAAATTCAGGTAGAACCCCACCTTAAGTTTTGTTCTTGTGAGAAAACAACAGAAGTTAAAGGTGGCGTGATATAACCAAGCATGGATTTTAATTCTCCCTCCCTTTCCATCTCCTTAGCCTTTCACCCCCACCTGTCCCTCCCTTTCTACTCTCATTCAATTTAATGTTTGTTTACATTTCCTAACCAATTCAGTGTCGTACTAATCTGTGCCAAGCAATCAGATAATAACAGAAATTTGCCTTAATTTTGATTTTCCATACCAAGACCTTAGAGTATAAACCGCTTATAAAACAAAACACACTTGATAATAATTCTCTGAGGTTTTATACCTTGCAGTATTAACGTACTAACGAACTTGATAACAAACCCCATGTCGTACTAAGGAATTTTACTGATCAACATAGAAAATAAGTTCACAATGGTTTGTTCCCAAAGCGTTTTTTACTGTACAGAGGTCTGTATATTGGCCTGTAACTTGTATACCGTATTGAAAAATTCAGAACGAACCGACTTCTGCCCGCTACCATGATATCATATTGAAAAGTTAGCTCGTTCGAAACCGTAGCAAAATCGTTAGAGACAGACAAGATACAGCCGTTTACTGGCAGTCTTTGAAAATCCTGAATTTCTCCAAAATGAGCCAAAATAAAGTTTTAAAATTTCCTTTATCAATACGGTTCTTATCTTTTTATTCAATTCTACGAACTTCTTTTATGCAGTACTGTCCACAAAGATTTCAATTTCCTCAAAGTTTCGGGACAAATGGATACAAAATATTTCGTGCAGAATGTAATTTGATTAAGCGAATGTTTTCACGTCTATAAATACTTCAAGCAGTGAATGAAAAACCGTTTTGTTTTCATCGATGAGAACCATTTTCAAATACATAAGTAATGCATAAAAAATAACAATCAGATCAGAATACAATAATTATTAATGTAAGGTCTCGCTATTATGTCTCGGCAGAGATACTTCTTTTTTGCAAGTTCAAATGTATGCAAATTTTGTGTGAAATGTAATTCGATTCCATTGTCTTGTTTACAAACTCTTTCTTAAGAAAGTTGTATTTTTTTCGTGAATAAAACCCATTGGCCTGTTTTGTTTTCCTGATCATGTTTGTCTGTGATTTTTACAAAACATGTGGTCTTTTATTTCGGAACTTTAAGTTGTACAAAAATTCCTATTTTGAACACAGATGTCACTTCCGGAATTTCTCATCTAAAATTCAATTGGTATTTAATTATAATTATTCGAAGTTTTCATTTTCAAGTCATCTTTTCATTCGATAGCTTTACTGATCTCGTAAAAAATTCCATTCAAGTTCACACCAATACTGTACATTGCCAATGTTTTGCTGACGTCTTGAGAAGTGTCTTATTAACGTCACTAGTCAAATCTAAAATATATCCAAACCAAGTTGTGCAAACATTCTACTCTTTGTGACAGGCGACTTTGACGCCCAACTGTGCGGAAATGAAAATCGACATAGTTCTTGCTAAATATATAAAAAGTAGTTTTAAAGTGGAGTCCGCCTCAAAAAAAATGTACCGCCAGATCACACTGCTATTTGTAGAAACCAGCAAAGCGTCTAGTTTCAAAGTTTCACACAATAACATTGCGTGACATGAATGACGTGACCCCTTTTATTTACAAAAATAGCTTCAACTTGTCAAAGCAACTACAGTTTCACAATGGTGATTATTAGTATTTTACCCCTTGTGCTTTTTTCTCTGTCCTCCCGCCGAAGCAAAGAAGAACACCAGCTTGCAGATAAGCCCAAAAGTCGACCCAGTGTTCCTACAACGATTTACTGTCAAAACTGAAATGAAACCGATTGGCCCAGGCTATCCCCGTCATTTTTAGCCGACAGGAGACTATCGTCTAGGACGACCAAAGGGTAAACTATAAATCGGCCACGCCCGATTAAAAAGGTAGAATCCTCCGCAGGCAACTCGGAAGTAAACTCGGAAGAGAGACTGGGACCGAGCAAAAGAGACCCTCGTTCCCAGCCTTCCTCTCTACTTATCTACAGGAATCCCAAAGGGTTAAAAGGAGTAGCCTGCGGAGAACTGCTACAAAAAAATTTACTCGCAAAATCCGTACGATACAACATCCGGGACCATAGCGGTGTGTTTCTGATATTCTCACTTAGTAAGGAAATCGATGACGTCATTCCTTGCAGGATTATTTCTGCTTAACTGTCAAACACAAGTTGAAAATGAAAGTAGATATACTGATCAAGTAAGGCCGACATTCATTCGTTGAAGAAAAGGAAAATGCTGTCATGAAAAAGAAACCTCGCATGATTATAACAAAGTGGAAACGAATGGAGAAATTTCCACCACGACATTAATTGAAGACACGTAAAAGTTTGGAGCACATTATTTTTAGAAACAAACATGAATTATTCTGCTATTGTGCTATGAATTGAAGGGACTTGCGACATACGCAAACATAAATAATAATAGGAAGTAGTAATTGCGTTTCTCTTTGAATTTGTTAACAAAAGATTCATTCGTACCTACCGCTTGGCTTCCGGGCAAGACATGTTTTGCATTATATATTTTTGATCTAAATTTTTTTCGAAAAACAACGCGGGTGAAAATTTCATTTTTAATATTTTTTCCTGTTCAGTTAAAAAACGGACACCTTTTTACGCGATTGCTGCGCAATTTAAATTCTTCTTTAGGATTTCTGTGATTTCTACTTCTTTTCGACCTTAACTTCTTTTCGATCTAAAAAAGATTTTGTGTAAATTATACTAGAATTATTAGGGTGCACTCAATGATCAACAATAACCTTTGAACAACAGAAGAAAGGCATAAATTCATTTTCAAGGTGTAAATAAACCATGGTCGATGGTTTTTTAGAAAGTTTCTCCCAAGTAAAACTGTCAAACTTGAAAACATTGACCCAACTTTTTCAAGTTTTACGTCACCTCTTCAAAATGCTTAGAATTCGGGCAACAAGCCTAGAGAAAGAATATAAAATAAGCCGACAAATCTCAACATTACGTTCGAAACCAATTACATCTATAGAAAAAACGTAATGAAAATATACTGAATTTTGTGGTTCAAAAGTCCAAATTTCTAATTCATCTGTTTTCGTTTTCTCACGCAAATTGCTATAATCATCGTCAATTTTTCGCGCAAATTTTGCGTGATCCCCTTTCACCTTTTCCATAGCTTGCGGACTTTGAGAAAGTATTTTTTTTCGGGCAATAACGTTTCCCCCCCCCCCCCCCCAAACCAGATCCGAAGGTGCCCGTACGCCTATGCTTTCTTACCAGTTCGTAGCCACACCACTTTCTAACAAGTTTTACGACAGGTACAATACATTTAAGATACATTTAAGCAAGGCCAGACGACTATAAGTGGATAATCAACCCCTTTATTGGATTTTCAAGTAGCACAAAATGTTGGTGACACTGCCCCTTTAAATGTCAAAATGCAAATAATCTAGCTACCAAAAATATTCTTCGTCAAAAAAGGGAAAATATGTAGTTAGTAACATCTGGTTATGTTCATGAGAAACATAATTCCTAAAATACGCTAATCGGTCAGTTTATTCGGAACAGAAAATAGAGCACACTTCATTATACTGATGCAGAATTAATGAAAAATAAATGTTGTCTTCGTCAAAACAAAATTTAGTTCAGATATTTTATTGGCACAGCTCGAAGCCCCATATGATATCCAATAGAATGACTAGTATTGCTTCCTTTCTGCAACCCCCACAGTTCTTCACAACTTGGCCAGCATTACAGGTGCACAATGCTTTCAAACTGGCACTGTAATTTCACACGCCAAACTTACAAAGTAATTTAGGCGAGCTAAGTTACACGCACATCAACCTGGGAGCCGTACGTTAACAACAAAATTTGCAAGCCTGAAAAATGGGACCTGGGCAACAAGGCAGATATCTGATTTCGATGATGGTGATCTTAGCCTTTTTTGCAAAGACGTCTAAAGGTAAACGTTCTCTATGTTTCTCTTCTTCCACTTAATTAATTATTTACTTTTAACAGAAAAACAAAATTCAGTATCACAAAGTTTCTCTCTGCTCAACCCGGTGTATTTTAGTCTTTATTACTAATAAAGTTACAGTATGTTCTATTCTTTTGGACGAATAAAATAAAGCATGCTCATCAATTTAAACCCGTAACGCAAATACGAATTTTGCTAACGTTGGTTTGCTAATTTAGAAGGACAACCGGTGGATGCCCTCATAAAAACTTCAAATCAAACAAGTGTAACCCAAAGTGGTCTGAAGCAAAGGGAGAGACACTTTGGATATCCCCCAAATTTAGCATAAATTGTGCAAAAATGTGTTACTGTTCTGAGGAAACGGCAAAAATAGCCACAATACACAGCTACCTACTTTTATGAAACGTTTTTGCTGGCAATATTCAATCATAATCAGAATTATTCGAATCGAAAGATCCTCGGACAGTCCTTGAAAAGACCACTCGTGAGTTCATTTGTTAATTTTTCTTTCTTTTGGTACACACGCCTTTTGTGTGAAATAAAAAATAACATGAACCTTGTGTACCTACTAAATAATCAAGGCGCCTATGGGAATGTTGCCATTACACCATTTGAGAGAGCGTTGTATAAGTAGTATTTTCCTTGTTGTCAAGGTTCCTGATTTTATTTTGTTTAGGTCTCAGCAGAGGATATCCTGAAGGTGTGTCTTTTATCAACTTCAAGTCTGACGAGTTTTCCTATCTGAACATCACCAGTCTTGGTTCAGATCTTGTCCAAGACGGCAGCGAGTGTGGGTTTGCCTGTTTAGGAATCACTTCATGTTTTTCGTATAACCTGGCTGCATTTCCTGATATCAACGGAAAACTGTTGTGTGAACTGCTCTCATCTGACAAGTACAACAACTCGGAAAAATTCGCTGCCAGTGCCTTTCATCATCACTTCAGTATTCCCGTAAGTACAAACTCACTTTTAAAAGGGAAAGTCATCTCAAAATTTCAACAAAACTTGGAAGACCTTATAAGAACCTTATAAGTAGAACCATACTGTTCGTTGAACGCTTTATTTTACTTCCCTTTCATTTGAGATAACAAAACTACAACAACAGTATCAGTTTTCGCACTTGTTTTACCTATATGTAATAATGAACTAATTAATTCCAGAACGCACTCTTTCACCCTAGCTTCGAGATCTCAAAATTCTCTCCCAAGTGAGTTAAATCCTGTGAATTTGTCTCCGTATCTCAGTAATGTTGTCTTTATATATTTCTCGATGAATTTTCCCTTTGAAACAACAGACCCCTTGCTCCAGCGATCCGTGTATGAACAGTGCAACTTGTGTGGCAAAGTACGAGAGCAACGATTATCAGTGCGCATGCGTTCCAGGATATGTTGGAAAACACTGCGACACAATAGGTATTTTAAGTTTTACATGATCGTTTTATAGCTTTGTCGAGTGGGACCTGGGTTGGTAAGCATGCTCTCTCCCGATTCTCGCGAAAAGTGCATGCCTGCAACAAACTTGTTCAAGCCAGTGATTTCCCCTACAGTAAAAAAACCCGCGAGTGGGAACCTAATTATTAAGAACCTGTTAGACTAAAATTTGCCAGTTTATAGACACCCTCTTTATAAGAACCTCTTAAGCCTAAAATTTGAAAACAGGTTCTTATTTTTTAAATCAATTAAAAATGTTTACTCCGGTACTTTTATGGAAATATATAACATAAGTCGACATTCTGGATCCTCTTTGGTGACACCTAAGAGTCATATCACTCCAGTTGCAATGTAAATGCCAATGTTGAAAAACATAAAACATATAATTATCGTTACAATAACATAAATACGAAAAAAATGGTATGCAAACTTCATATAAGAAAAAGGCGGAATACCGCTAAAAATTATATTAGCAACAATATAATGTAAATTTTTCTTCAGAAAATAAGAACCTAAATAGCCTAAATTTGTGCAGGTTCTTACTCGCGGGTTTTTTCTGTAGTGCATGTGTATATTTTTTACAAACATCGTAACAAGAACTACGCTATTCTTAAGTTAAATAAGAAGAATTTAATTTTACCTCTTTCTGCGAACCCAGAGATTTCGCTACTTCTACTAACTTTATAAGGAAATCGATGTCTTTAACGAAAATTTAATCAAAAAAAATCACGGACACGAAATTAGATCGAGCAGTTACAAAACATTGTTACCATGGATATGTGAGACTTTTTTTCTTGAGCCCAAGAACGACCTTGTAGTCGTTAGACTCAGGAATCTTTAATCACTGAATTGAACTAATTGGGGGCTATACAAGTAATAGCGTAGTTCCAGCGGCGCCAAAGGCGCCGCGAGCGGAGCATCCATAGGCAGGCAAAAGGTATTCTATTCTTGATTTTCATGTTACGTCATAAAATTCTGAAATCAAAATTCACTAGGCCTGCTAAATTTTCGTTGTCATTAGGCGAAAGATAAACTAAAAATATATATTTTTGCAAATTTCCAGATCGATAGTGTCATTCGTTTTTAAAACAGAGCATTTTGAATATTTGAGTTATCCGTCGTATGTGACATCAAGCTGAGTGCCGTGACAAAGCTGTTTTGTTTGAAAAAAGGCCTTTCCTTTCCATTTTGTGCAGAATGAACATTTCAGATATAATAAGTGGTGTTTATGTGAAAGTGTACTAGCTCTTAAGCCAAGGATGGCCGCTGTTGTAAACAGAATTGAGTTGCAGATGGTTTCTCTGACATCACGGCGGCCATTACTGTGTCCCTCGGCAGGACACAGTTATGGCGGCTCCATACTAAGCTTTATAAATTTGCGTGGGAAGGTTCGGAAAATAACTCGCACAGACCCGCACAGACCCGAAACTTGGCGAAAGTGTTTATCTATTTATCATCTATAAATTCAGGGTTCTCAGTAGATTTTTTGTCAGACGGCCCAAAAATAGAAACAGGCGGCTAAACTTCAGCCCGGAGGGCTGTGGCGACGACCGGAGGGCGGAGCCTCTAGGAAAATTTTGAAGTTTTAGGTTCGCAAAGATAGGTTTTTCTGCATTTTGGGGCACCAACTTTTGTATTTAAGCAACTAGATTAACTAACCAAAAAAAACTCGAACATGTGCATAAAATGAACTTTACCAGTTGTACTTTGTAGATTGATTAACATTGAAAAGAAATGTATGTCACCTGTAAAATTAGTAATATTCTTGTAATAATAAGAAGTACAGCAGCTTTCTGTGAACTTCTACACTAATTAATAATTACAAAAATTGATCTAGTGACAGAAACGAATTATAACTGTTATTAACATAATGCCACAATGTGTAACGTAAACGTTTGTGTCTAATCAAAGTGAACTGAATCATCATCGATCCCACTTTACAACTGACAACATTCTTAGATAAACATGTCCTCTTCTTCACTGTCTTCAGACTCAGAATAAATTCCTTCATCAAAGAAACTGTCAGCAGCAAGATGGAGTGCAGTTGTGGCCACTGTTACTTCATCTGCAACGGTGCTGGGAACAGCAACCAGGCTGGGAGCATCAAGAAGCTGCCCTGGCTCAAGGTTTTCTTGCTCTTGCTGAACCGTCTGTACAGCTGCATCAGTAGCTGTAGGTACAGGTGCTGGGTGACTTGTTGTCTCCTTGTCAGGATGCTGTGCTGCCTGCTATCTAGGAAGCTTCCTTCTTCTCTTCTGAGTCTCCCATAGTTCTACGGCAGCGGAAATCAGTGATTCACACTCTGGAGTGCCAACTTTCGGGCCATTGATGGTGATTGCTAGAAGTGTCTGAAGCATCTCAACTGACAACCTACTCCTGAGTCTTGTCTTGACACGCTTCACAGCACTGCAGCCACGCTCTGGCAAAGCATTCGATACAGGCAGTGAAAGGCACACCTCGGCAATGTGAACTAGTGCTGGAAATACGAGACTGTAAGAAGTTTGAAGCTTCATGAGTCTCGTAAGGCACCATTCTGTAGATGTTGTCTCGTGGCTCTTCTTTACCCTTTACCTCCTCTGGAATGGTAGGTTTCCAACTTGCTAAGTCGTATTTAAACTTTTCCCATTCTGCAATAAGTTGGTGTTCTTTTGGGTTGCCTGAATAGAAATGCTTGGCCAAGATAACCACTTCCCTCTTACCATAATCTGTAAAGCCAGGTGATCCAGGATTTGGAAGTGCCAAAGGATCAAAGATTGAAAAAGCACTCACAACTGGCAAGGCCGCATCAAATCTGCGGTGGAAGTTTGCTTTCAGTGAATTCACGTAGTTGTTGAGAAGGTTTAAGAGCTGTTCCTTCATGGCAGGGGTGAGGTTAACTTCTGCTAGATTCAAGCGTCCCTCAGGGAGAAGATCCTTCTTCAAATCAAGGATAGGTGCCTTTGTTCGTATTATCCCACTAAGCTTATCAAGAGTGTAGTCAATGGAGGGCTTGATATGAGAGAAATTTATTGTTCCCTTCTGAAAGGTCTTGCTGAGGGACTCC
>NW_027557029.1:0-2500 GCF_052425735.1 Oculina patagonica
ACCTAGCCTCCCACGCAGTCGTTCTTGGGGAGGAGTGTAACGCGATCGCTCCTAAGAACGACTTCGTGGGAGGCTAAGTTCGACCTAGCCTGCGTGGCAGGCGTAAAAGGGGAGGGAAAGGGAGAGGGGAAAAGAAGGGGAAGAGGGGAAGAGGGAACACGTCCCTCCCCTTCTCGTCCCCACTCCCCCTCCGTTTTTCCCCCCTTTCTCTCTCTTCCCAACTCCCCCTCCCTCCCCTTTCGACGCCTGCTACGCAGGCTAAGTTCGACCCTTTTCCTGAGACCCTTCAGTTTTTATGCACGATTGTCCTTGCAATCAATAACAAGGAAGTGCCAGTTCATTGCACTTCCGTTAACATCAGTCCTTATATCTCTTTGCATATATATGACGTTCTACTTTGCGTGCTGTTACAGTTTCCTAGTAAAAAAAAGTCGGAGGAATTAGCTAGATGATCACCGGAACTGCTGCGAAATCCCGTTTTCTCTTAATTGACAAAAAATTTAAATCGTGTTGCCGATTTGGCTGATTTGGCAACAAGTCGTCATATTCTTTACAAACATGTATTGGAGTAAAATTCCACTTTGATTCAGAAATCACTCCTGTTTGATTATTATTGTTATTTTTTATTAGCGCGTTGTTTGACTGTTGCTTGAACCTTCTTCAATCCCGGGTTCGATGGATTTTCAATCTCGACTGACCAGCGCGCACCTGAGATTGAACGACCGCTCAGGAAGTTTTTTCCCAATGTAGTTGAATTCTGAGAAAATCTGTCATTCATTGCCTTACTCCGGCCGACGAAGCGAATAACTCGG
Organism: Oculina patagonica; assembly: GCF_052425735.1. Taxonomy (NCBI): domain Eukaryota; kingdom Metazoa; phylum Cnidaria; class Anthozoa; order Scleractinia; family Oculinidae; genus Oculina; species Oculina patagonica. The sequence goes on from NW_027557029.1 coordinate 813, forward strand.
TCATTTACGAACGTGCAATTTTACGTGATCATGATGTCATTGATAGCGACAAGACGAAATGCGAGAGTTTATCCGGGTTCATGGAAGGGTCGTTATGTTGTGATGCAGACACAAATTATGCATTTGTAAGGCTGCAGATAGAATTAAATAATTATTTTACTTATTTATCTGCTTTAAAAGGTTTAAAGTTTTATAATCGGTATATCGTATGATTCTGCCCGCTACTTGAAGAAATAGCTTTAATTGCTTCCGCCTGAAAATGGAACCGGAAGTCTTGAACGTGATACGCCCAGTTTGCGGCTCGTATAATTTAAAATCTATGTTACCGTTCTTAAAGAGTTCCTGTTACGACCTTTTCCTTTTCTTTTCTGACGAAAAAGGAAAACATGTTCACTCCAGTATTTCTAAGAAAAGCCAGTCATCTTGCGAATTACGTCCCTTAAGCTTTTTTTCAGTCAGGCTATATAAAGAGAGAGATGCATTTGAAAATCTTCGTTGACTTCGTTGGTAAGTTTGTTAAAAAACGCATTTAAAATGGGACATAAAGCTGATAAGGAAGTCTTAAACGTTAAGGGATTGAAGTGCAGTTTGTTTTTGCCCTTTAAACCAGTCTAAATTTGCAATAAACTGAGCAGAAATTTTAACGAACTTTGATTAAAAATTGTTAGGTTGAACTGATATTTCGAATATTTTGAATAAGTATCTTAAATTTTTGTTTGTGTCAGTAGTTTGTAAAATTTATATGGAAATTCTTTAAAGTTTTTCAACTTTTCAACCGCCGTAAAATCTTGCACCGGCTTTCTTTTGTGTCTTAAAACATCAATCATGACATCAACGGCAGTCTTTAATGGCCGTTTTCACACTAGAAGACGGACAAATCGTCTTGACGGACAAGTTGTCTGACGATTTGTTCGTCTAGTGTGAAAACTAGACGGACAAGTCGTCTTGTTTTGGTCTTCTTTAATTTATATCAAGACGGACAAACATGACAAACATATGATTTTAAACGGAAAGGGGCCTGGCACCAGCACTGGCTGTCTCCGGCTTGGTTGCAAATTAGGTAAAATCTAATAAGAAATAAATACCAAATACGCAAACTTACTTTTGCGTGACTTAAATTTAGTGCGGTTTAGACGCGTTTTAAACGATCCTTTTCCTGAGACCCTTACGTTTATACGCATGATTGTCCTTGCAATCAATAACAAGGAGTTCCCAGTTCACTGCACTTCCGTTAACATCAGTCCTTATATCTCTTTGTATGTACATGATGTTATACTTTGCGTGCTGTTACAGTTTCCTTGTAAAATAGTCGGAGGAATTAGCTAGATGATCACCGGAACTGCTGCGAAATCCCGTTTTCTCTTAATTAGCAAAAATTAAAATTTCGTTAAAAATAATAATAGATAAAAAATAATAAGGGGTTATTCCCGAAACGTTTCGCAATACGAGACAACATTTTAGCACAAAGAAAGAAAAAAACAACATTAAAATCTTGCTGCCGATTTGGCTGATTTGGCAACCAGTCGTCATATCCGTTTCAAACATGTATTGCATTAAAATTCTACTTTGATTCAGAAATCACTCGTGCCTTTGGATGTAAACAATACATTATTCTGTTTTTTTTATTATTGCTATTTTTTATTAGCGCGTTGTTTGAATGTTGCTTGAACCTCCTTCAATCCCGGGTT
>NW_027557029.1:5000-7225 GCF_052425735.1 Oculina patagonica
ACGGGAAACCTCAAACCGCTAGCAGCCGTTCGCCGTTTGCCGTAAACGCGATGCTAAAGGTCTCTAAATTAATTCTCGACATAAACCGTCTGGATATTTTGCTCAGTTTTGAAAAAGTATAAGTAAAAACTGAACAATTTAAACAAACTTGACACTACTTGCCCTGCCATGTGAGAGCTTATTCTCATCTCACAATGACTTGATAAATCGTTTGCAACACTAAACTCGAAGCGAGAGAAGTACTAACAATTCTTTCTCTTTACAAATACGGCCACAACTTGTTACTCGTGTATGATTTTTAGCTTTCGTATTACATTTACACCTTCTTGTACCACCGTTTCATTTCGAGGAAAAAAAAATCCCACAGCTGAATTTAGAGGACAAAACAGGACAACATACTTACATATGTGAGCAAACGTAGCATTTCTATATGTTTCTCGTGCGTTCCGGGAAGACGTTAACGTTTTTGTTGTTGTTGCTTGCATCAACCGACTCAAGTGAATTAAGGAATGGGTCAGGCTAAATTTTGGAGGGGGGTGGTCTAATTTAAACATTATTCAAGCCTTCGCTTAGAAACGTGCATGAGGTAAAGTGTTTTTACGAAATGTTTCAGTTTTTGGTTTAAAGATCATTCCTGCCTGGTCACGTGACATACCACACCCAAATTGTTGATATAAATTTCAAACCAAATTTACGAGAACTTGCAAGTATAATGATTAACTAATTTTGATTTCTGCGAATGGCTGTAACTACCAAGTTTGAAGAACTAATCGGGGATTTACAAATTTATTTCTTTTGTTTCAATTACAACGCCTTTCCCTTGGAGAGGGACTGGGACTAGGCAAAAATAGGAAATAATGAAGAAATAATAAACATTTTTCAAAATCCCCGTTTAGCAGGACGTTTGGCTAGGTGAGGTAAAGGTTTTGAGAGAAAAAACGAGAGTTTTCTTTTACATTTACATCCCGTAACTTAAAAGCTCATAATTTTTACTTTTAAGGGCGTGGTCAGTCACGTGACCACTTGGGGCCGAACCAATCATTGAAAAGTTTCATTTCCAATATAAACAAACAAAAAGAAGCAAAGTTTTTGAGAAAAGGGACAAATCACAAAGAAATGACCAAAACGTCGCATGAGAACAAGAACCATTCCTTAATTCACATGAGGATTGAAGGAAATCAGTGGCACGTTTCAAACTCTTCCGATATTTATTCATTTTCAGATCACCAGATGGTTTTTTAAAGTTTTATGCGCATCACCTTAAATGCTTTTTGCTGAGGGCAGCTCTTGAACACTCACTTATCTCTGTAAAGGGTTGCACTAGACATAGTGGCGTATGGCGGTCTCGGCACGTTTTTCAGAAGACGCGTTACAGAAGTAGAAGGCGGACGGTACAGGGTGGCTCAAACAAGCCGTAAGGTGTTTTATTTGAGTTTTATTTTTTCAGCTTCGCAACTGACAAACACATAGCTGTGGGCCTTACTTCAGGTGGCTAGAAGAGCGAATTAGTTCAAACAAAGTGGCAAATTCAGAGAACTGACTGTTTACCCTTGATAGTGAAACTTCTTGGCGGGTCGGGGATGGGGTGGGGAGGCGGGAGATGGGGGAAAGGGGTGTAAAAAAATGAATGGTTAAAACTCTCTTCTTGTACAAAACTGGTTCAAAGAGTTTTTTGGCGCAAGATACCAACAATCGAAAGTGTTCCGACTGCCCGCGTTTAGGACATTTATTGAGGACGTTATTGAGGCTTCCTTCTGCAAATAAACCTTAACATCCCACAAAAGTGCAGAAACTAAAAAAGGTATCAATTGCTGGTTTTCACTGTCACGCAATCAAAAAATAAATTCGAAACCATTCAACTAGCAGAAGCTATTAATTTCAAATATTATAGACAATAAATAGATTAACAATTTCTCCAAGTTTCAGGTCTGTGCGGTGTACCGTTCGCGAGTTATTGGCCGAACCTCTCCACGCAAATTTATAAAGCTTAGTATGGAGATGCCATAACTGTGTCCTTCCGAGGGACACAAATATGGCCGCTGTGATGTCAGAGAAACCATCTGACTCAATTCTGTTTACAACAGCGGCAATCGTTGACTCATGAGCTAGTACAGTTTCACATAAACACCACGTATTATATCTGAAATGTTCAATCTGCTGAAAATGGAAAGGAAAGGCCTTTTTTCAAACAAAACAGCTTTGTCACGGCACTCATCTTGATGTCA
>NW_027557030.1:0-7290 GCF_052425735.1 Oculina patagonica
AGCAATTAACACCGAGTCCGAACGTGCAAACGGATTCAATCCGTGCTAAAGCCCCTGTATACCAATACACCATTGTACAAATGTTCAAATCTTTGAACATGGATTTAATTATTTTTTCTCAATTTACCCTTGATAATGGCGTCAAGATGTCGCCAAAGCGTCGGGAAATATATTTGTTGTCTTTACCTGTTTGTGTTTAACTAAATCACTGAAAATACGAAAACAATAGTTATTCAGTTTTATTTCATTTACACTTGATAGATACATGGCAATCATAACCAACTTGCACTGTGCACTTGCTGGTTATATATCACCTCGTATCCAATTATACATGAACTTGCCATGAAGGAATTGTTAAAAACTGGTAATGTAAGCTGAGATGTCTTGTCCTGTTTTCCAAAAGGCAAACAGTTGTTGGTGACCTTACCAGTAGTTAAAGTTTGCATGAAACAGTGATGACTCCTGCAAGTGGTTTTAACCAAGGAAAAACCTGCAGATTCTTCAATTGATTTCCAGCCCTGTTATTGTGGTAGGTTTTTAAGCTATAATCTGGCGAAAATAAAATATAAATTATACAAAAAAAAAATCTGTGATAACATGATGACTTGTAAATTATTTGAAAAAGAATATTGATGTTAGTTGGTCAATAATTACAATTTTAGTGGTTGGTACATCAAGATATTTGTTTATCCACAACATAATGAGTTTGAAAAGAGAACACACATTGAATGTTATAGTTTTCTGATGTTTTGTTTTCCATTAAATAAATAATAATATTTAATAAATAACACAAGAAATATAGTGTCTTTTAATTATTGTAAATAAAATGGGCTGTGGAGAGTCCATCAGACAGTTACCGTCATGTCGTTTTGCTCAACCTGGTATGCCGAGCAGACAATTATCTGATTCAGATGTTGAAATACAGGGGAGGTAGTTAACAGTGATACAACAAATGAACAAAGTGCGAGTGTAGTAAAGGCTACAACTTCCAGCAGTGATGATTCAGTTTCTACGACCCCTCATAAGAAAATAAGCTGCCCTATTTGCTGGGATGATGAACAAACTGTGAGTACAATATTAAGACGGTTTCTGCTGAAAATTCGAGCAACGAGTGCGAAAATTAAGTACCAAAAATCTACCCATAGTACACCCTTTTTGTATACTATTTAAAAGATCTTATCGAAATTCATTTGTCTTAGTGACCCCGTAGATAAATTCTAACGCATTCTTGAGAAAATTAAAGTTGAACCTCGTAAAAATGTTTATAACGCGCACCATTTTGTTTTGAACTCGCGCGAAACGTCCATTTAACTGAAATATTGACAATTTCAACTCCATTTTTCTCTCGGGGTCAGCTTGAGTGCTAAATTTTTGGCAGGTTTTTGTTAGCTGTACTTAAACTGTTACCATGCTAAGAGGTCATTTTGGTAACTTTTTTGGCCTGTATTGCTCTAATGTTGGGCAAAAACCATCTTAATTATTTTAACCTTTCCTCGATTCCAAACTTAACATACAAAAGAATTCTACTTTCTTATTTCCATACACTTTGTTTGAAAATTTCAGTTGGTGGCGCATTTAGCTAAGTAATACATATCCAAACACCGAGAAGAGAGTTGAAAGTACCATGTGCAGCCGTGTATACGCGCCGAAATGTGAGGTGTTTCAATAGCCGAGGAAACGCTGTCTCAAGTGTTTGATATTTACCTGGTGAATAAATCTATGCTAATTCGAACCCGGTATCCAAACGTCCATCGAGGTTATGATCTTTGTTTGAACTTAATAGTTTCGTCCGTAGTTTAAGAAGCTCAAGGCAAAAACCGTGTTCATTCCTAGGTTCCCCATATGACCTGTGCTAATCTTCAGTTTTAATAGTAGAATAAAGCGACTAGGAGCCTTTGCCCCCCCCCCCCCCCTGATGGCATGGTATTCCATCTCTGGATTTACTGTGACTATATCTTGTCCAAGTACACAACACAATGACCCCAGCCAGGGCCCAAACCCACATCACACGATCTGAAATCCAGTGCACTAACCACAGTGGGCCAACACACCTCACACTGAGCACGGCAAAGTTTGTGCAAAATAGCCAAAAGCAAAAGCCCAAGCAAAAAGTAGACAAACTGAACTAAAGAGAATTATGAACTTTGTTTTCCAGATTAAGAGAAGAGAGCGGAAGTTAACGTCCACAGCTTGTGGACACGTATTTTGTGATCAGTTTATAAGAAACGCAGTGCAGATACAAAACAAATGTCCAACATGCAGAAAGAAACTTACTTTGAGACAATTACACACAATATTTCTTTAATATTAAATTGACCCAGCAATGGCAGTGCCATGCCCCCTTCCCCACCCCCTGCAGTCTTTCTTTGGTCTTGTCATGTGCCTCTTACTTAAAGAGCATTATCCCTTTCCTGTTAATAGTATAATCTTAGACGTTGATGAATTGTCATCTTGAGTGAAATAATAATTTAATTATTGTTGTTTATCAGTAAGTATTGTGCTTGTCATTTTTCAATGATGCCAATGCGTATGAAAGCACTAAAATGTTTCGCAAGCTTGTGTAAATGGATAGCTGTAAATAGCCAGCCAAATTGGGCTGCCTCACTTTAGCTGGTAGCTTGTGAGAACTTTATGATGTGTATTGCAATATATCATTAATTTAACAAGCCTTGACAAAACAGCACGTTATAGAAGGGCATAGACAGTGAAATAGGAGAAAACACAAAGAGGCAACTTCCCTGATGCTGAGTTTCTCAGTTTGAAAATTTGTGGCAAAAGGCGAAGACGGCTTTCTTATAGAGAAGTTTGGTTATTGTTCAGTGATGTACAGAATTTTATAAACAATGCCTGTTTAATCAAACAATGTTGCAGTTACTGATAAGATATTTAAGTTATTGAAATCATAATGTTCAAAGGTCATCAGCAGATAAAACAGTTCCACTTGCACAGGGTAAAAAGTCACCACCCAAAGTGCCTTTCCGCTGTTCCACCTTTTTTCAACACAAATGGCTTGTTGCAGTTAAAGGTGTCTGATGTATCCTGCTGTGCCAAATAAAAGTATTTTAATTTCTGTTCTTTGTCCATGTGCATGTAGTATGTCCAACCTGAGTAAGCTTTGTTTCTTAGAAGGTGTACGACAAATGTGGGTAATTAAAACATTTCATTAGGAAAACATAGGCATGCAGAGCAGGCACGAGTTAGTGCCTGTGAAATGAAATTTTCGACCCCTTACGCCTTTTGTTATTGCAGAAAATTAAAGTGCATGTTTCACTGATTTGTAATTTGCCAATTTAAAAATATAGTGAAGCGCGTGGTCTACTAGTTTTCTTGTCTTGAAGTTGGCCATTTCGAACCAAAAACGTGCGACATGTGGCGCGCGACGGCCAAAACATGCAAATTAGATCTCAAAATTGTTTTATTGCAGTGCCAGCTTGCAAGCGACAGTTGTCAGCTTATTAACACTTAAACGTTTACAAGGAAACTGACGTTTGAGGATTGGCTCTTCCATGGGACAAATCAGAGATTTGATGTCAAACGAGGCTTTTTTCTCAGCATAGTGTTCCTTCCTGGGGAGAAGGAAAAGTGAAGTACGCGTACTTTGCTCTCGTTACAGTTTTGCATAGTTCCGTGTCACGTTACGTTATGTGCTTGGTTCGGACGTTAGACGCACGCAAGATTATGCTTTTCGTTAATACATTCAGCTGGGGACTCACCCACTCAGTTAATCAGTTTTATGTTTGATTATTGCTAAGTGACTCACCAACCTTTTATGTTTATTAGAGTGACTTACTTTAGTGACACACTCGGTTTATGTTCGATTATTACGTTAGTGACTCGCGCACTCTGTTTTGTGTTTGATTGTTACGTTAGTGACTCGCGCACTCTGTTTTGTGTTTGATTGTTACTTTAGTGGCTCGTGCACTGTGTTTTGTGTTTGATTGTTACGTTGGTAACTCGCGCACTCTGTTTTGTGTTTGATTGTTACGTTAGTGACTCGTGCACTCTGTTTTGTGTTTGATTGTTACGTTAGTGACTCGCGCACTCTGTTTTGTGTTTGATTGTTACGTTAGTGACTCGCGCACTCTGTTTTGTGTTTGATTGTTACGTTAGAAACTCGCGCACTCTGTTTTGTGTTTGATTACTAAGTTAATGGCTCGTGCACTCTGTTTTGTGTTTGATTGTTACGTTAGTGACTCGTGCACTCTGTTTTGTGTTTGATTGTTACGTTAGTAACTCGCGCACTCTGTTTTGTGTTTGATTGTTACGTTAGTGGCTCGTGCACTCTGTTTTGTGTTTGATTGTTACGTTAGTGACTCGCGCACTCTGTTTTGTGTTTGATTGTTACGTTAGTGACTCGCGCACTCTGTTTTGTGTTTGATTGTTACGTTAGTGACTCGCGCACTCTGTTTTGTGTTTGATTGTTACGTTAGTGGCTCGTGCACTCTGTTTTGTGTTTGATTGTTACGTTAGTGACTCGCGCACTCAGTTTTGTGTTTGATTGTTACGTTAGTGACTCGCGCACTCTGTTTTGTGTTTGATTGTTACGTTAGTGGCTCGCGCACTCTGTTTTGTGTTTGATTGTTACGTTAGTAACTCGCGCACTCTGTTTTGTGTTTGATTGTTACGTTAGTGACTCGCGCACTCTGTTTTGTGTTTGATTGTTACGTTAGTGACTCGCGCACTCTGTTTTGTGTTTGATTGCTAAGTTAATGGCTCGTGCACTCTGTTTTGTGTTTGATTGTTACGTTAGTGACTCGCGCACTCTGTTTTGTGTTTGATTGTTACGTTAGTGACTCGCGCACTCTGTTTTGTGTTTGATTGTTACGTTAGTGACTCGCGCACTCTGTTTTGTGTTTGATTGTTACGTTAGTGACTCGCGCACTCTGTTTTGTGTTTGATTGTTACGTTAGTGACTCGCGCACTCTGTTTTATGTTTGATTGTTAAGTTAGTGGCTCGTGCACTCTGTTTTGTGTTTGATTGTTACGTTAGTGACTCGTGCACTCTGTTTTATGTTTGATTGTTACGTTAGTGACTCGCGCACTCTGTTTTGTGTTTGATTGTTACGTTAGTGACTCGCGCACTCTGTTTTATGTTTGATTGTTAAGTTAGTGACTCGTGCACTCTGTTTTGTGTTTGATTGTTACGTTAGTGACTCGCGCACTCTGTTTTGTGTTTGATTGTTACGTTAGTGACTCGCGCACTCTGTTTTGTGTTTGATTGCAAGTTAGTGGCTCGTGCACTCAGTTTTGTGTTTGATTGTTACGTTAGTGACTCGCGCACTCTGTTTTGTGTTTGATTGTTACGTTAGTGACTCGCGCACTCTGTTTTGTGTTTGATTGCTAAGTTAATGGCTCGTGCACTCTGTTTTGTGTTTGATTGTTACGTTAGTGACTCGCGCACTCTGTTTTGTGTTTGATTGTTACGTTAGTGACTCGCGCACTCTGTTTTGTGTTTGATTGTTACGTTAGTGACTCGCGCACTCTGTTTGTGTTTGATTGTTACGTTAATGGCTCGTGCACTCTGTTTTGTGTTTGATTGTTACGTTAGTGACTCGTGCACTCTGTTTTGTGTTTGATTGTTACGTTAGTGGCTCGTGCACTCTGTTTTGTGTTTGATTGTTACGTTAGTGACTCGCGCACTCTGTTTTGTGTTTGATTGTTACGTTAGTGACTCGCGCACTCTGTTTTATGTTTGATTGTTACGTTAGTGACTCGCGCACTCTGCTTTGTGTTTGATTGTTACGTTAGTGACTCGCGCACTCTGTTTTGTGTTTGATTGTTACGTTAGTGACTCGCGCACTCAGTTTTGTGTTTGATTGTTACGTTAGTGACTCGCGCACTCTGTTTGTGTTTGATTATTACGTTAATGGCTCGTGCACTCTGTTTTGCGTTTGATTGTTACGTTAGAAACTCGCGCACTTTGTTTTGTGTTTGATTGTGACGTTAGTGACTCGCGCACTCTGTTTTGTGTTTGATTGTTACGTTAGAGACTGGCGCACTCTGTTTTGTGTTTGATTGTTACGTTAGAGACTGGCGCACTCTGTTTTGTGTTTGATTGTTACGTTAGTGGCTCGCGCACTCTGTTTTGTGTTTGATTGTTACGTTAGTGGCTCGTGCACTCTGTTTTGTGTTTGATTGTTACGTTAGTGACTCGCGCACTCTGTTTTATGTTTGATTGCTAAGTTAATGGCTCGTGCACTCTGTTTTGTGTTTGATTGTTACGTTAGTGACTCGTGCACTCTGTTTTGTGTTTGATTGTTACGTTAGTGACTCGCGCACTTAGTTTTGTGTTTGATTGTTACGTTAGTGACTCACGTACTCTGTTTGTGTTTGATTGTTACGTTAGTGACTCGCGCACTCTGTTTTATGTTTGATTGCTGAGTTAATGGCTCGTGCACTCTGTTTTGTGTTTGATTGTTACGTTAGTAACTCGTGCACTCTGTTTTGTGTTTGATTGTTACGTTAGTGACTCGCGCACTTAGTTTTGTGTTTGATTGTTACGTTAGTGACTCGCGCACTCTGTTTGTGTTTGATTGCTACGTTAATGGCTCGTGCACTCTTTTTTGTGTTTGATTGTTACGTTAGTGACTCACGTACTCTGTTTTGTGTTTGATTGTTACGTTAGTGGCTCGTGCATCTCTGTTTTGTGTTTGTTACGTTAGTGACTCGCGCACTCTGTTTTGTGTTTGATTGTTACGTTAGTGACTCGCGCACTCTGTTTAGTGTTTGATTGTTACGTTAGTAACTCGCGCACTCTGTTTTGTGTTTGTTACGTTAGTAACTTGCGCACTGTTTGTTTTGCGCTTGATTGTTATGCTAGTGACTGGTGTACTGTTTGTCTTGCGTTTGATTATTACGTTTAGTGGCTCGCGCATTGTACTAGTGTTGTGTTTGCTTGATACGTTAGTGACTCGCGCATGGTTTGCGTCGTGTTGTTTGTTACGTTAGCATTTTACTCGCGCACTGATTGCTTTGTGTTTGCTTGTTAACGTTAGTAACTCGCGCAGTTTGTGTTGCGTTTGTTACGTTAGCGACTCGCGCATTGTGTTTTGTGTTTGCTTATTACGCTGGTGACTCGCGCACTTTGTGTTGCGTTTGATTGTTACGTTAGTGACTCGCGCACTTCGTTTTGCGTTTGATTGCTACTTTATAAATTAAGTGCATTTATTTTTATATTGGATTGTTATGTTACTGGCTTGTGCATTCTGCTTTCTGTTTGGATATTATGTTATAAATTTGCGCATTCTGCTTTATGTTTGATTGTTATGCTAGTGGCTCGTGCACTCTGTT
>NW_027557031.1:0-7223 GCF_052425735.1 Oculina patagonica
AAATGTACTATGTTAGGTGAACTTGAATGTTGATATATGTACAGATGGTGAGGTAGATTTTTATTGATGTAACTAATGTAATAAATCATATCTATAACAAAATTCTCGATTTTGATTGGTTCTGTGCACGCCTATTTGTTGCGTAATCGGCGCAAGATCACGTGGGTGTTCAATTACAGGTACGGTCAGTGTAAAACGCAGACTGCGGACTGCAGACTGCAGACTGCAGACCGGGGGTAAAATGCAGACTGAGGGTAAAATGCAGACTGCAGACTGCAGACCAGGGGTAAAATGCAGACCGAGGGTAAAGTAACGAAATACGATTCACAAAGCCTTTTTCCCCGCCGGTTCCAAAGTTCGAAGGAATGTACGTCAGACAACGTTTCGCATGAGCGAACACGTGAATGAACTGGCGATATTAAAATAAATTTTATGCCGACACAAATGTGTTTAAATTTTACTTTTAATTTCTACAGACTTGTGAGACTTAACCTTTAATTTCAAGTCTTCTGCATCTGTTAACCGGATGAAACTGAATGGTTTACAGCCCTTTTAGCCTTTGCCCTTTCGGAAATTAATTTTATACGCGCACGAACTACATACGTCACATCATTTGTACCGCTCGCCAAACATAAAAGCTTTGTACCTTTTATTTTTATGGTATTTTATTACGACGGTTGGCGAAGCAAAGCCTTTTTTATAACTTAACTGCGGAAGGGTTTAATCTGTGCCAGTTAAAAACACTTGAAACATTGAAAGAGCTGTGGCCGCGGTATAATATGATCGCTGTAAACGTGATCTTGCTGTGATGTGCATGGTTAAAAAAATATTTTTTTCTAAACCGTTCAGTTTCATCCGGTTTACAAACGTAGATGGTTGTAAACTGAAGTTTAAGTGTCACAAAAATCTTTCAAATGCCTTTGCTGTATCAAAAAGTTAAATTTGATGAAATTTGTGTCGGCATAAAATCTATTTTATATGACATTTATCACCAGTTCATTTTCGTGATCGCTTGTGCGAAACGTTGTCTGACGTTCATTCCTTCCAAATTTGGAGCCGGCAGGGAAAAATGGCTTTGTGACTCATATTTCGTGACTTTACCCTCAGTCTGCATTTTACCCCTGGTCTGCAGTCTGCAGTCTGCAGTCCGCAGTCTGCGTTTTACACTGACCGATTACAGGTATCCAATTTGTGCAACTTCAAATTGGATACCTGTAATTGGACACCTACGCCATTCGCACGTCAGTCACGTGCATATCAATGGGTTCTTTCTTGCTGTTTTCTCACTGTTGTTATACTAAAAAAGATTCTCAAAGACTTCCTAACCTTGAATTTTGTTATTGATACGATTTATTAGTAATTGGACCTCGTGTCGTACAATTCAGTGAGTAATCGTGCTTGTAATTTCAAATCGTCCTCGCCCTGCACGCTTGGCTGACTTCAAATTACTCGCCCGATTACTCCCTGAATTGTACTCCACTCAGTCCAATTACTATTACTATTAATCAGGCGGGGCCTGGGCCCGATTCATAATCTACCCCAAATTTTTTTTTGTCGGTAAATTGTTCCAGACGCACTCGGCCCAGCCGACTACTTGGTCACAGTCATGCAAATTTTGATGTTTCGGTTAGCGATCGCTCGTATTATGAACACTCTGCTCTCTGTTCAGTGTGGAGTGTATGTTTGTGTTTTTCGTGCGTTTGATTCAGCGGGCACTGAATGTTTACAATGCGAAGCCGAGAAGTGTTTTGACATGTCCAAGCTAATTAAAAATGAAACGATTACCGACGGGCCCAGGGGACTCCTTACTGTGCTGCGCCATGTGCCTTTCTAGCCAATTTAAAAAAGAACTGAAAAGAAGTGATCAAACATTTACCGCCCGATTATAAACATTTCTTGTTGCCCTATTTAAGGTGCCCAGTTACAGGTATCCAATTTGAAGTTGTTCAAATTGGATACCTGTTATTGGACACCCAAGTGATTGCATGCTAATTACTTGGCATCATGTTTCACAGATCCAGAGGTTGTTCAGCAAGTGGATGGTTTAGGACGTAATGCCGCAATGTACTCTGTTCATGGAAACACTCCTAGCCACACAGAGTGCCTGGAAATACTCATTACTGCTGACTGTGACTTGGACCTACAAGCAAATGGTAAATGGCCTGATTTTTTAAGGTTATTACTGTACGGGAGTAATTTGATGTTTATTATAATTTCTGTATTGTTTGCTTGTTGCTCTTTGCTCTTCTTTTTAAATGCTTGAATTTGATACATAAACTCCAGAATACTTGTATTTTTTTTTTGTCAATTTTTAATATGTATATATATATAAATCTTTTACAACTTTAAGAATAGATGTATTTCATACTTAATGCTGATCGCCAGTTTATACCAGTGATCTAATGATCACTGATTGGCCCTTCAGGATAAATAAAGTTTTTATTATTATTATTTATTTAGGACTAATAATTTATATACGCTGATGTTTATTTTGCCAAACAAATTTGATAAAATCCTTACTATTGCAGTTTCCATTGAAACTCAAACTCTGAAATTTAAAATCCAACTAACGATTGTGTTTTCTGCTGGCATCAGTCATAATTACAGCAACAGCCAACGAACCATGAAAAACAGAAACAAACGAAATGGATCGAAATCTGCCAATATATAACTGACAGACGTGAACCCGGTTGAAGTGAACTTCTGTTTCCAGAAAGGTCTGCTAAGATGTTTGACGGCAGCAAAAGGCGTAAACCGTTGGTGAGGGATTAAATTTCAGAGTTCGCATATCACTGAAAACCTCAATAATGTTTTTCTTCTTTCTGTATTTTTGTTTGTATATAGATAACACAACAGCCCTACATGTTGCCGCACATATCAATAATACAGCAGCCTTGACCCTGCTACTCCATAATAAGGTACTTTTGAACTAAATACACATTCAGGTATGCAATCCTTGCCATGTTGTGTCTTTTCTTTATTTTTCTTAGTCTGCAGGGCTTCAAGTAGTCTGTCATTGGATATTGGCCGACCAAAATTTGCTCATGTCCGATGAAATCCCAAACTGTGGTCGGACATGATGTCCAGACAATTGTTTGATCAAAAATCATTTAACGGCAACAATGAATAAAATTCAACCTTTTGTTTTTGGTGTTGTCCAACCAAAATTTTGTTTTGTCCGACCAAGATGGTGTCTTAGGAGGACATATGTCCTTTCAAGTGAAAAAAATTATTTGCAGCCCTGCTCTGGATAATTCAGTTTGGTAAATAATTATTATCTCTCCCGTCATCACAGGCTTCTCACAGCATTGAAGACAATCAGGGAAGGACGCCGCTACACTGGGCATCTGCCAGTACCTCAGAGGATATTGTTAAGGTGACACTACTGTATTTACTCGAATAAGCGCCGCGGCCCTTATTAAATTTTTCGCACCTCAAATGCGGCGCTTATTTAAAATTTGGACACCACAAAGAATCTAAACTTTTACAGCAATTGAAAATAGCGTCTTTTGACTGTCAGTATTCGTCTCTTGCTGAAGAGAGAAGTGGTGCTAGCTGTCGTGGCAAAGTCCGCGGCCTTCACAACATTTACTGAACTACGTATTGTAAGAATGTTGGTTTAAAAATTAATGGGCGAGCAGTAAAACAATTACATTTGATGGAAAGAAATGTCCAAGTTTGTTTTAGAGTTGCTTTGTGGGACTTGTAGTGCTGTTCTTAGTTAAATGAAATTCCTCGAATGAGCGCCGCTTTGGGACTGCGGCGCTTATTTGGGGGCGGCGCTTATTAACTTTTTTGTCCCAAATACAGCACTTATTTGAGGGCGGCGCTTATTTGAGTAAATAAGGTATACCTCATATACCTTGGCTATACTTGTCTCTAACCAGGGCTCAAGACAAATAATAGCTAGCTAGCCACACGCTAGTAGAAATGCAGTTTTGACTAGTAAGGTTCTGGGCTTTCACTAGCCAAAATGGCTAGTTAAAATTTCAGGAATTTGATTGGAAGAAAACCATACATCGAAATCAACTCTTAGAGGACAGAACTCACAAGTAAACTGTTGTCATGTATGAAATTATCAAAGACTGTAGACAAGCTGAAATTGTACAAAAAGTAACCTAAAATTAACCCTTAAATAATGATAACAGAGCCAGTAAAGGTGGCAACATGCCTCAACCTATGTTAGCTAGAGAATTTTGGCTAGTAGAAAATTGGTTTTGGCTAGTGAAATCAAAGCTGTCACATAAAGCCAATAGGCTAGCTAGCAAAAAAGTTAGTCTTGAGCCCTGCTTACCCAATTTTTCTGAATGTACAATTAGTTTTTGCTTCATCTTTGTAGTTACATAGTAAACAGGTACTAAAACAATAAATTTCACAATCTGTTAATATTATTATGTGTTTCCCATGCAGTTATTACTTCAGGTTGGAGGAAACTTAAATGCTGTGGACTGTGAAGGTTTAACGCCGGCCATGTGGGCGTGTCACTTTGATCAGCTTCAAAAATCTTCAATTGTTACAAAAAAGCACTGTCCAGGATTGATCCAGAGGAAGATGCTATCTTTAATGATACTGATTGTTATGGACAATCTGTGATCCACTGGGCTGTAAAAGGAGCAGGATCACTGCAGTGTCTTGAGGTACAATGCAAAGTCTTATGAAGGTTTGTGTAATGTAATAAGATTTTTCACAGTGCATGTGATGTAGGGCAATGTCATTTAACTCAACCTGGTTGCTGTGAGATGTCCACCATTCTGGAGATCAAGCTGCTTCTCCACTATGCACAAATGCAAAAAACATGTTGAATGAATCTGGATTTTGCATAACCTTGTCATGGATAAGTGTGGTCACTGTAAGAAACAACAAAATCTTTGTTAGGCAGCCTTGTAGTACTGTACACACCAAGGTTGTTTCACACTATGCTACTGTAAAGTTTCAGATATAACCTCTAAAATGT
Source organism: Oculina patagonica (assembly GCF_052425735.1). Classification (NCBI taxonomy): domain Eukaryota; kingdom Metazoa; phylum Cnidaria; class Anthozoa; order Scleractinia; family Oculinidae; genus Oculina; species Oculina patagonica. Next base: position 4,955 of record NW_027557031.1, read on the forward strand.
GAACTACCATTAACACTGTTACTTTTGCTCAGTGACTGATCTTCAGTGTTATAAATTAAATCTTTAGGCTTTATTAACACCTCAGTCTGCAGTTCTAAGAGACAATGATGGTAAAACGGTACTGCACACAGCAGCAGAAAAAGGTAAAGAGGAGAAAAGATGATAATTCTAACAGTAAATTGCAATGATTTGTTAACTATAAGCCATTATATAGATTAATTACTTAACCAGTTACTGTAGGTTAGATAGCTAACTGCCAAACTAAAGCAATAGATTAGAGAAGTGTTAAGTGAAAATTATTTAACAGCTATTCCTAGCAACTATTCAGTTTCTTCTGGACTGTTTGGACTTATTTTGCCACTTTCTTTCATCTGTCTTTTTTTATCTGTGTTTTGGAAAAAAAGCATGGGCTAAGCAACAATCAGCCCATTAAGTATGACTCCAAAGCTAGCTAGTAACATGCTGATGTAATATCATGCCCCCAGGGGGGTACTCCGGCTTGTAAATGACGGGGATGATCGAAGGATTTTTTGGGGTTTGAAATTTTCGATTCCAGGATTTTTTTGGGTTGGAAAATTTGGCAAGTATTTTTTTGGGTGACTTGATTTAAATAAGGGATTTTTTTGGATATTATAAACGAACTAAAGTGCCTTGGCGTATTTATGGTATGATGAATAAACAAACACGGGCGTTCAATTTTTTATGATTTTCTTTGTGTTATATTATTGCTCCTCCTGGTAATTTGACAAGGGATTTTTTGGGGGGTTATTTTTGGCCCAGGGATTTTTTTTGGGTAATGTCGGAAGACTTAGGAATTTTTTGGGGTCCTGAGTTTTGCCTTCATTCGATCATCCTCGTCATTTACAAGCCGGAGTACACCTCCTGGGATCATGCCTATCCAGAAAAATTTTGACATACTAGTAACAGACTGAGGTTGCTTTACATGAAGGTGGAGCTCATCTTCATATCACAACATGACAGATGATTTAAGTGTTTGTTATTAACCTTAACTGACAGGGAATACAGCAGCTTGTGAGATGATTCTTGAAGTTAGAGGAAACATAGAAGGCCTTCAGGATAATGATAACTCAAAAAGAACTCCAGCTCATCTTGCCGCAATCTGTGGTCAAGGAGAAGTTGTGAACTTCTTTCTTGATAGGGGAGGTTTGTTCAACAAGTGCTATAAATATATAAGTACAACTATGCTAACCTTCTTCTCAATTTCCTTGTCTGTTCGGACAAGTGTATTTTGTGTATTTTACCTGTCCGAACCACAAAAGTACTTGCCCGAAAAATCTGACATAACAATACGGGATACTGGTTGGGCGCAATGACCACTGAGCTAGGAGAGGCTTGTCATGAACTGGGCCATTTACTGGAATTGTATTTTTCCATGTCTGAATGGAAATGTTACCCATCCCAGATGTTCCGATGGCCTTAGTTATTTTAATATTTAGATCAGTAGATTCAAATAAACCCAACTATGCATAATGTGACCTTGGAAATATTAAATTTTGATAATTAAAAAAAGAAACATTTGTTGCAGGAGACCTGTTGGTAAAGGACTGTTTTGGTGCCACTGCAATTGATTACATTCACAACAAAAATCTCAACTATTGTGGAATGGTGATCAGAGCTCACTCACAGTACGATGAGCACCATACAGGAAAAAGGGCATTTATGTCCACACCCTTCAATACAACAGAAAGGTAAAACTGTTAAGGCTGTGTTTAACTTCTTCACTGTTGTGAGTTAGGAATAAGTTGTGTAATTTTATAATAATAGTAATCAGTCAACGTTTCCATTCTCAAGACGAATAATAAAATTAAATATGCAATGTCATGCAAAAGTATTTATCTAGGAATTTTTGCTTTATGCAAATTTTGAAACTCTTTAACAACATCGCATATTTAATTTTATTGTTAGTCTTGAGAATGGTGTCAACAAACATCGACTGATTACTATTATTTTTAATAATTTTTTTAATATATTTATCAAAGCATTTTATCAGACTAGGAACTGATGTTTTACTTTAGAGCTAGAACTGCTTGTTAATGTTGCTCTTGACATGAAGAATTCTCATGTTGTTAACCATAATACAAATCTGTAGGATAAGCAGATTGTTAAGACTATTACTTCGTAAATTCATAAGCAAAATAAAGTTCCACATCAGCAACTACTTTTGGATGCAACAAACAGTAATGTTAATTTCATATTTTTTGTGCTAAGGGCTGCAAGTAAGTGTGGTGTAGAGGAGATATGTCTTTAA
>NW_027557032.1:0-7209 GCF_052425735.1 Oculina patagonica
AGAGGACATATGCACAAATTTCAAACAAAAATGAAAATTCTTGGCAATAGCCCTGTAAAGGATTTCGCTCATTCTCTTACCATGGGTAGGTCTCAATATGAAATAAATCACAGTATACTTTGTTTGGCTAAATATCGATTTGTTTTCGAGAAAATCGATAATTCTAAAATCCAGCAAAATTGACGCTTTCGGAGCTCAAAATTTATGCCGAGTTTGTTAGCTTCGCGTCGAAAAATAAAGCACTCTGGAAGAAAAATACCTATTTAATATCGAAGAATAACATCAAATTAGTACGTCGAAAGCAATTTCTGATCTTAAAGTCCTTTTATTTACAAAATATAATTAAGTTTATTCGACACACTTTTGATTTAATTCAAAATAGGTCAAACTTATCGCTTTATTTAAGTATGAGCGAAGCGAAATAAATGGCCGAAAATTTGGTATTAGACAGATAAATGATTGTTCTTTTCGATACTAAAAGGATTTCCTAGGGAAATGATTTAGTGCGATGCTTTCAGATCTCAAAGTTGCTTAAAATTCGTTAATTTAACCGACCGTGACATTGTTGATCTTATCAACATTATGTAAACAATCCACGCAAAGGTTAATTTTCCCCATGTGAACTTCAACTGAGTAAAATAAAAACATAGACTTGCTTACCGTGGTGTTCGCTGATACATTGTAAATCCTGTTTTCCTCATTTACGACAAAACCTAAGCCCTCGGCGAAGCTAGTTATCCAATTTTCTTGACGCGCCATTTGTAACTGATTTCCACGTCTTGAAGTGACAGTTATTTTCCATGCATTCTTGAAAACAGTCCTGAGTCTTAACTGATCAGTGTAAACAGGAATACGAAGTACTTTGCTTTAAATCAACTTAAAGCTTAGCAGCAGTAATAGATAAATCGATACGGCCGGCGAATCTTCGTTTCGAAAACCGCCATTTGAGATTTGTCGGCCCTTTGTCCTGCGGTATGCAGATAATTAATTCACACTTGAGTAACTTCCGGCACATGAAATCGACAACCACCGTGACCAGAAAGCACCCTGCTTTTTGGTGATTGGTTGAGGCACTATTTTTATCATTTTAACATAAGCTCTCAATGAAAAACTTTTGGGCTGAACTTGTACTTAAGTTTCACTTCAGTAAGCCAGTAAGCGCTTTTAACTTCCGGGTCGAAAGTTCTTCTGTTGCGTTGCTTCGCTTTGCTGCATATTTTTTATCCAGTTCTTACCCTTGTTCAAATTCTTGATTAGGCTAAGGCAAAACAGTTGTAGAGTCAACTCTCCCTTATTGAAGATCTCCATAAGACGGACACCTGCTGTTAGTCCTGTCCTTGCCGTTTCAGTTCGGTCATTTTTATACTCTAACCAGCTAGGCTACGTTTACACGGGACCGGACTGGAGCCGTTCCGAACTGGACCGGACCGGATCGGCCTCTGTTTACACGGAAGCGTTTGGCACCGATCCATGTGTTTACACAGGACGGTTCTGGAACCGGTCCGGAACGGTTCCATAACTTGACCTGCAAAATAGCAGGTCCAGTTTTGGTTCCATCCCGCACCGGTTCCAGAACGGCCCCGTGTAAACAGAAGGCCTATCCTATCCGTGTAATTAGAAGGGATATCCTATCCGAAAATCGGACCGAAACGTTCCGGACAGTAGCAGTGGTTGATAAATCGATTCGGCCGGCAAATCTTCTTTTCGAAAACTGAGATTTGTCGGCCCTTTGTCATGCGGTGTGCAGATAATGTATTTCACACTTGCGTAACTTCCGGCACATGAAATCGACAACCGCCGTGACCAGATAGCACCCTGCGTTTTGGTATAGTATTGGTTGAGGCACCATATTATTGCTATATTAATATAAGCTCTAAATGAAAAACTTTTGGGCTGAACATGTAATTAAGTTTCACTTCAGGTAGCTACCGTTTGTGAAAGTTGCTAAATAGTTGCATGACAGCGCTTTTAACTCCCGGGTCTAAGGTTCTTCTGTTGCGTTGCTTCGCTTTATAGTTTTTTTTTTGTTCTTACCTTTGTCCAAGTTCTTGATTAGGTCAAGGCAAAACAGGTGAAAGCAAAATCTAAGATGTTATCGTTGGATCCGTCTTCCGTGAATGTTAAAAAATAATTTTTTTATGACCATGTATATATTCTGTTGGGGTCCGGCGTAAACAAGGGAAGGTGCCCCCCCGCCAGAGCTTGCGGGGAGGGACAAGCGCCTCGCCGTCAGGGAACCCAAATGTACTAAATATCATAGTCATTATATAAATATTTTGTTTTTAAACCTGTTTTCCGGTGTGTTTTTGAGTTGATTTGGAAGCTATTAGGGGAAAAACGGTTTAAGTTTCAAATATTATCCGCAGTCTATTCCTTCATAAATAAGACGGTTATAATTATAATACGACTCAAGTTTCCAAACAACAAGAGATATAAAGTAATAACTTTATAATCACCTTAATTCTCAATTCAATAGACGAACTTTATTAGGAAGGAGTTGTCGAAGCTGGGGTATTCCCCAAAAACGGCTCTGTGCCGTCCAATGAGGTCGTGGTTTTGGGTTCCCGATCTAGAACGGGATTTTCAATATCAGACGATATCTAGAACGAGATATGGTATTTTGAACACACAAAAGTTCCAAAATATCAGCAGCCAAAACGGGGTGACTTGTTTCTAGAACGCGGTATCTTTTGAATGCAAGTTCTTTCTAACTGAATACCAGAGGCCCTTCCAATTACGCTGGTAAAAAGGGAATGTTATGCTTCTAACAATGCTTGTTTTTTGTCCGATATAATGCTCAACTGTAATTATGCTCATTTTTTTTAATAATGCTACTTTGGTATAAATGCTTTGTTGTACTTTGCAGAAATAAATACAAAATATGGCATCACGTCAGAAGTCCACCACAAACTTCTGATTACGTGTACTTTTCTTCACCTAGCTTAATCTAATGAAGTGAAAAGCACCCTTTCCTTAATTTTTACACCAATATACACCTTGGTGTAAACAGTCATAAATGTTCAGCGTTTTATAAATTGTTTACCGTGACTGGTATTACAACTGCATATACATGATATATGGTCCCTTTTTCCCCACCCCTTCCCACCTTTCCTTCCCGCTTTTATTTCGCCCAATCCTCCACAGGAGAAAGAAGGAGAGCTTGTTTACAGGCTAGACTACACAGGGAATATATATTTTTAACTAACATTCACGGGAAACGGATCCAACGACGCCATCTAAGGTTTTGTGTACAGCCAACTCTCTCTGAAACGGGTACCTTCGGGACCGGCTCCAACTCAGTTCGTCTAAAAGAGATCTCCGTCTTATTGGGATTTTAACGTCGTTTCAAATTTTCCACTGAAGAAGGGACAAGAATTTGAACAAGGGTAAGAACTGGATAAAAAATATGAAACAAAGCGAAGCAACGCAACAGAAGAACTTTCCACCCGGATTTCATGCAACCATTTAACAACTTCTCGAACGGTGGCTAACTGAAGTGAAACTTTAACAAGCAGCAAAAGTCAATGAGCATGAAAATGATAAAAATAGTGCCCGACCAAACGAAAAGGAGCACCCTTGGTGCTATCTGGTCACGGTGGTTGTCGATTTCATGTGACCCCCCCCACACCTGTTTACCTGCCTTGACCTAATCAAGAACTTGGACACCGGTAAGAACAAAAAAAAACTATAAAGCGAAGCAACGCAACAGAAGAACCTTAGACCCGGGAGTTAAAAGCGCTGTCATGCAACTATTTAGCAACTTTCGCAAACGGTAGCTACCTGAAGTGAAACTTAATTACATATTCAGCCCAAAAAATTTTCATTTAGAGCTTATATTAATATAGCAATAGTATGGTGCCTCAACCAATACTATACCAAAACGCAGGGTGCTATCTGGTCACGGCGGTTGTCGATTTCATGTGCCGGAAGTTACGCAAGTGTGAAATACATTATCTGCACACCGCATGACAAAGGGCCGAAAAATCTCAGTTTTCGAAAAGAAGATTTGCCGGCCGAATCGATTTATCAACCACTGCTGCTGTCCGGAACGTTTCGGTCCGATTTTCGGATAGGATATGTCTTCTGATTACACGGATAGGATAGGCCTTCTGTTTACACGGGGCCGTTCTGGAACCGGTGCGGGACGGAACCAAAACTGGACCTGCTATTTTGCAGGTCAAGTTATGGAACCGTTCCGGACCAGTTTCAGAACCGTCCTGTGTAAACACATGGATCGGTGCCAAACGCTTCCGTGTAAACAGAGGCCGATCCGGTCCAGTCCAGTTCGGAACGGCTCCGGTCCGGTCCCGTGTAAACGTAGCCTGGCTGGTTAGAGTATAAAAATGACTGAAAAAAAACGGCAAGGTCAGGACTAACACCAGGTGTCCGTCTTATGTAGATCTTCAATAAGGGAGAGTTGACTCTACAACTGTTTTGCCTTAGCCTAATCAAGAATTTGAACAAGGGTAAGAACTGGATAAAAAATATGCAGCAAAGCGAAGCAACGCAACAGAAGAACTTTCGACCCGGAAGTTAAAAGCGCTTTCGTGGCTTACTGAAGTGAAACTTAAGAACAAGTTCAGCCCAAAAATTTTTCATTGAGAGCTTATGTTAAAATGATAATAATGATGCCTCAACCAATCACCAAAAAGCAGGGTGCTTTCTGGTCACGGTGGTTGTCGATTTCATATGCCGGAAGTTACTCAAGTGTGAATTAATTATCTGCATACCGCAGGACAAAGGGCCGACAAATCTCAAATGGCGGTTTTCGAAACGAAGATTCGCCGGCCGTATCGATTTATCTACCACTGCTGCTAAGCTTTAAGTTGATTTAAAGCAAAGTACTTCGTATTCCTGTTTACACTGATCAGTTAAGACTCAGGACTGTTTTCAAGAATGCATGGAAAATAACTGTCACTTCAAGACGTGGAAATCAGTTACAAATGGCGCGTCAAGAAAATTGGATAACAGCTTCGCCGAGGGCTTAGGTTTTGTCGTAAATGAGGAAAACAGGATTTACAATGTATCAGCGAACACCACGGTAAGCAAGTCTATGTTTTTATTTTACTCAGTTGAAGTTCACATGGGGAAAATTAACCTTTGCGTGGAATGTTTACATAATGTTGATAAGATCAACAATGTCACGGTCGGTTAAATTAACGAATTTTAAGCAACTTTGAGATCTGAAAGCATCGCACCAAATCATTTCCCTAGGAAATCCTTTTAGTATCGAAAAGAACAATCATTTATCTGTCTAATACCAAATTTTCGGCCATTTATTTCGCTTCGCTCATACTTAAATAAAGCGATAAGTTTGACCTATTTTGAATTAAATCAAAAGTGTGTCGAATAAACTTAATTATATTTTGTAAATAAAAGGACTTTAAGAGCAGAAATTGCTTTCGACGTACTAATTTGATGTTATTCTTCGATATTAAATAGGTATTTTTCTTCCAGAGTGCTTTATTTTTTGACGCGAAGCTAACAAACTCGGCATAAATTTTGAGCTCCGAAAGCGTCAATTTTGCTGGATTTTAGAATTATCGATTTTCTCGAAAACAAATCGATATTTAGCCAAACAAAGTATACTGTGATTTATTTCATATTGAGACCTACCTATGGTAAGAGTATGAGCGAAATCTATTTAAGGACTCTTACCGACATATGTTTGACCGTAGGAAACCTGTGCTCTTAAAATTTGTCAATAGGTTGCACAAATACGACCATACATTTGTGAATGCAGTATAATACAGTGTACAAAATTGTCCTTGAAAATGACTTTTTTCTTCGTACACATGGTATTGCATTAAAGGAAAAAAATAAATTTAACATGTGCTATTTTATAGAAAAGCTGTACTGTTATTATAGTTTTCCAGGGGTGTATCATTGCACTGATTTAGCTTTTTGCAACATCCACTGGGTGCTAGGATGGATATTGAAATAAAGAAAACGTTGCAAAGTTGTGAATATTGGTTTCTGGTTATGTCTTACCCCAACTTCATGCAGTCATCACAGCAAAAACCATAAAACTGGTTGTGAGCCATAGACAACAAACTGCTTACACTTAAAATGATGTGTTGTGTTGTCCTACTGGTTATTTTTAAGAGGCACATAGTATTTTGAATTCATTTAAAGATTCACTAAAACAAAATATGGCACAAAAATGTCCTGTAATGCAACACACTGAGCTTTGCAGGAGGCTGTCAAGAGGTGTGGGCTGGAAAGAACATCCCCCAGTCACTTGGATAAAACATAAAATGAACAGCAGTCAGAATGAGAGAAAAATAATTTCAAATTTATTTTCATTTTCAGTAAGTAAACACAAGTCTTTTGTTGTCAGCCAACTGCAGGACCTGCAAACAAAAATGAAATACAGCTATGATCAGTGTGCTGAAATATTACAGCATACAATAAACTAGTGAACAGCCATCACCAAAAGTTATTTTTTTTTCATAAATGGCAAAAATTGACATGCAAAATCCAAGATACTATCCCATGTTTGAGAAACCAATGATGAAGCATACAAAAGACAATATCTGCTTTGAAATGAAAGGAACATGATCATTGTACATGACTGCAATAGGAATTAGAAAATCACAGGTGTTGGTTAAAGGTGTGCGTTCGCGGTGTCTGACATAATTGCAGATTGCAAAATGCATACCAAAAGAATATATTGAGTTACCATTACCATTATTGAAAGCCAACCCGTAAACAGGCTAACCAAAGGGAAAATATTTAGGTTTATCCCAACTTAATAGCAGGCTAACCGGAGGGGGTAGTATGCTAACCAGAGGCAACTTTTCACTCTGGTTGAATCCCACCAGACATCGCTGGTTAGCGCATCATTCACTCCGGTTAGCCTGTTTACCGTTAACACAATACATTCTCTTAGGCTGCATTCTGCAAATGTCAGACACCATTCGGAGACGGGTGTGTGGAAATTTTCAGTAATATATTATTGCATGGACTCGAAAGCAGTTTTATCTTTTCTATTACTGGCCACAAGGCAAACATTGTAAAGGTATTTCAACAAACAAATTAATGATTTCCAAGTGAAGAATTGTGTTTGAACTTTGTATTTAGCATTCTTCAAGATTCACTGTGGTTCACATACACAGTGCATGTCCTGCTGACATGAGGTTTACAAGCTAGTCAGTATGTGTAACAGAAGTTTTCTTTGAAACAGATACTCAAAATAATTTCCTGCAA
>NW_027557033.1:0-7219 GCF_052425735.1 Oculina patagonica
TAATGCTGTCAACACCTCTATCAAAGATGGACACCTGGTGTTGGTCCTGTTCCTACAAGAAATTTTACTATAACTAAACTCCCTTTAAGATGGAAACCTCTCTAAGATGACAGATAGAGCCGGTCCCGACGGTGTCTGTCTTAGAGAGAGTTGACTGGATTTAAAAATCAAGTTGTTTTAGCTGTTTAAGTTCAACAGAAGAGTCTTCTGTTGTCTAACCAGAGTGTTCTTTAAAAAAAAAACTGATATGTTGACTTGTGAAAATAGATGAAATAATACACTGCCACCATGGCTTTCCCACCCTCATTTTCATGTTCATCATGATAATTTATTTTTTGTTCCAACCCTCCAAGTTAATTTTTCCTTAGTGGCCATTTGGCCAGTCAGACTGTTCAAGTTGGTCGCCAGTGAAAAATTTTGGTCAAAATTAAGCTCATGCTTTTAATCCTTCTCCTTAATTTTAGTTGCCAGCTTCAAAATTTTAGTCACCATGGCGACTTAAATGGTCTTAACTTGGAGGGTTGATGACCCTGCGATTTTACACTGAATGAAGCATATAACTGGAGCATTAAAATTCCATACAATGTACACTGATTAATGTTGACATGACATCTAAAGGCCCGGCCAAACGGACACAACATCTCCACGCAACGTATCACAACATTGTTGTGCACAACATGTAAAAACATGTTTGGCCACCCTGCTGCAACATGTTGGATCAAGTTTGAAAAAGGTCAAATTTTTCTTGCAACATTTTGGGAGATTGCATCAGGGCTCGAGACTAACGGTAGCCAACTAGCCAAAGGCTAGTAGAAATGTAGTTTTGGCTAGTAGTGAAATCGACTCTGAGAAAACAGAACTAACAAGTACACTGTTGACATATATCAAAGAATATGGACAAGCTAAAGTTACCAAAAAGCGAACAAACGATAACTTCTTTTAGGGCTTTCTGGTGACGAAAGTTACAAGTGAAAGAAAACAGTGTTTCTACTAATTATTAAACGGCCTGGGAAATCGAGCATTATGTGTAGGTTGTAACGTTAATCAAAGATTGGGTAAGGTTGCATGAACAACGAGGGGAGAGGTCGCGTAAGTGAACGCTTTCAAAAGAGCTTTCATGTACACATAAGGGTTCGGTTCCATTGGATACCGGAGATTATTCTTCTGCAGTGGGTAGGAGCAAAAAGCGAGGAAAAGACCCAATGAAGACAGCAAAGTGCCTCCGTGAAAATGGAAGTTTTTGCCGTCATGGAACACAGACTTTCCATGGATTTAGGAAGAAAAACCTATTTTGCCCGATTTGTCACTGGCTTTTGTCTTTGCTGGCTTGGGAAAAAAACGAAAACCATGGTTGAAAGTTCTGGCTAGTGAAATCATAGCTGTCACTAGCCACTAGGCTAGTTAGCAAAAAAGTTAGTCTCGAGCCCTGATTGCATGATGTTGTACACTGTACCTTGTTTGGCCACATTTGCGCAACATTACTTTTATATTGTTGTGCCAGAGCATGCACACTAGTTGAAATTGCTATTTCAAAACCATCCAACATGTTGCAAAGGGTGGCCAAAGGTGTACAACATGTTGCGCTATGTTGCATAAAATGTTGCGTCCGTTTGGCCAGCTCCTTCACAACCTCTCACAACATCAGTTAACAATGTTGTTAAACATTGCGTTCAAATGGGTGGTACGAACAAAACTTAATGGTGGGCATTACATGTAATTATTTTTAGAACTGTCTTAAGATAAAGATAGGCTGGACCTCTCAACAACCCTGAGTGGGGGCTAGAAGGTGGATCAGTGAGCATTTTTCTCCTCTTGGTGAAAATTGTTGCTATATTTAAAAATAAAACATGTTTGTATAAATTATTAATTAGTTAAATTAAGCCCAAACCAGGAGTTTTTCCTACAGAACCTTATTAATATAATCATAAATTTCGCCCACTGCCTTGGGAATGACTCCTTCATGTTGCTGATTTCCCATCATGGTGTGTGTTTTTCCAGAAGATGTCTGGCCATAGGCAAACAGAGTTCCTGAGAAAGCAGGAAGATCATTTAGTCAAAGTTTTTTGTTGCCATTTATATGTACATGTAAGTGTGAGTCTTCACATGTAAATGTGGGTAAGTGCCTGCAAGCAGGCTCTGATAGGAATAAAAAAGTATTGTTTTATTAAAATCACCCAAAGAATTGCAATGTTTGAGCTCCCCAGCTGTTTTTTGACGTGTATCAGCTACCATTTTTTCGACTTTTTTTGCTTGTTTACAAGCAAAAAAGTAGGAGAATAGCGTTTAGTGGACTCAAACACACACTAAAACGTTGCCAATAGTTAACCAAAGGGAACTCATTTCGTGATAATTGATTATTTCTGCTGAGTTGCACAATTGTGCTTCAGCACTTCCGTTCTTGTAGAAAAAACGTGACTTGTCAAATTTACAAACATTATATAAGAATCAAAAACGTGAGTAGCCCAAATCTTACGTCACATAACCAATTAGGAATGTAAGCGGTTCAGCGCTCGAAGACAGTGAAGTTTAAAACGATTAAGAACGCAATTTTTACTAGTACAAGTCTTTAGGCGCTAATATTAATTTAACCTAAAACGATTAACAACGCAAATTTGTACTCGTACAAGTCTTTCACACACTAAAACGTTGCTAATAGTTAAGCAAAGGGATCTCATTTCGTGACAATTGATTATTTCTGGCTGAGTTGCACAATTTAGAATTGCAACATCATCTAGCGAAGCACACTATTACTAAAAATAGATTTCGCCACATGATACACCCCCTCCCCCCCCCCCCCCCCCTCTGCGTGAGTCGGACAACAATTTTAGTTTGGGCAAAGGCTTTGTATGGGGGGGACCGGCACAATGTGAGGCCGAGATTCTCGAAAGGCTCGAAAAATGATAGATTCCAAACATTTTTGCTTTAGTAAGTAAAAACAGATTGAAGGTATCCAAAAAATGGCCCAAAATTGAATTTATTAGTCGAAGATCCGGCAATAACACCTTGATTCCCACTGCAAAATTATTCAGGCTGCCGAGAAATTTAAGCGGCGGATAGCGAATTACTATCGAATTATATAATTGCGAAGGATTGCTTCTTTTAGGCACCGGAAAGATCGTCGGTTGCAAGAAATTCAGAATTCTTCCCGAATTTGACGGCACTGATCGCCGGTCATCCGATCTGTTTCGACACATGATAGATAAAGGGCGAAAATATTATGCTATTCAAATGCCTTTCTAATGGAATTGACGGCGGGTTTGATTTTAATAAAGCTGTTATTTATCCCCATTACTATTACAGACTGCAGCTACACTGAGCTGCCGAGCTCGATCAGTGTATATTAAATAGTATTTGCCGCGACAATTGTGTAAGGAAATTGACCTCTATAAATATTCGGGTCAGGCAAGGGGACCGATCGGACGAGCGTTTCTTTGTGTAATTTTGTGGTGGCATAAATCTGAGGTTAGCTCTGTTGTGTTGGAAAATGTGCCACTAAGAACAGTGTAAACGTTTTGCATTTCTCATAAAAATAAATGTTTTCTTTCAGCAAATCCCGGCAGCAAATCGGGCCTTTATAATCCATTCAATAACTGAGAGTAAAACATTTTACACATTTATTGAATAATCGCTCTGTTTGACAAACCTTTTGTTTCAAACCACGGTTTGAGCTTTCTACGTTGCACAGGGTAAGGCTTTCTCTCGAAATCCGAGCCTATCTGGCCATGGTTTTGTGAAACAATCGCTAAATATGCCTCCAAAGTGCCCGCCAACCATACATTGCTCTTACAGAAGCTTACAGAGAGCGGTTTGTTTGTTTGAATTTTGACTCACACCGGGGTCAAATTCTGTGACGTCATTAGTGCGCTTCGCTAATTGCAACATCATTAAATGTGTTAAGTGATATTTATAAGTGTTTTTGTAGCCTGTTGTGAAATTACTTCCGGTGGAAGCAGTAAGTAAACGTTAAACGTTTCTACTGTTCAGAAGTAAATGCATCGATCGCCATTAGAAAAATAACAGCAACTGTTTTGCTGGAAATGTAGTCGTTAGAAATGGCATGTGTAGCTGTAAGGTAAAGAATAACGCGAGGAGAAGCGGCTTTTGGTAATATCCAAACGAAAATTTACTTCTCAATGTGGGGTTAAGATTGCGTGACGAGACAAAAGGTAACTCTGTCGTGCGTAACCTAACCTGCGATCAGGCGTTATTTTTCTGCATTAGGCCGAGTAGAAATCTTTCTAACTCGAAAGGAAACAACTATTTCGATTAAACATGTTAAAGGCAAACGTCAAAGTTTACCTTTTTTAACCAAGCCAAAGTATATGAGTCGCAAAGCACCCAGTCGTCGCGACTGACAAATACAGCATTTACTCCGCGAAAATAAAAAATGCTTGAACTGAAAGACGTTTGAATTCTTCCATGATATGTTCGAACAACAATGCCCAGGATAAACCTTCTACTCATACTAACCTCATGCAAAAAAAGTCGATATCTCGAAGAGATCTTTTATTTTGGTCAATGGTATATCTAACAATTAATCCATGAGCGTACGTTGGATATGAGATGGCAGATAGTCAACGAGGCATGTTGAGCCGAGTTGGCTATAACGATCTCATATCAAACAAGTGTGTGCGGAATAATTGTTTTATTAAAAACACCCAAAATTGCAATATTTTAGCTCCCAAGCTGTTTTCATTGACATGTATCGCCTACCATAATTGCGGTCAATGGTATATGAGCTCATGAATATACCATTGGCTGTCAACCAATCAAAACTTAGGAATTGCAATATACCATGATTGCTAATTTTTAATAATATTACACGTACATGCATGCTGCTTTGCATTTGCATTAATTAACTATGCGCTTTACCATTAAATCCATCCATAGCAGACAGGACTGTTGGCTTCCCAAACTCATCATAGACATCTTGAGTTGAATTTGACGTATCAAATATCCGGTCTAAACAATGCAAATAAAAATATAATATATTTTTAAACAAGTACATACATGTAATTATCAAAAATCTTTATATGTAATTTGATGGTGATGATGATGTGGCATTTACAGCATACACCTGACTGAAGAATTGTGAGCAATGCGACCCAAAAGTTATCTGGGAAATCAGAAAAATAATAATCGTCGTATGTTACAGAATAAACATGACAGGTTGCATAAATCATGCTTTAAAGGCTCTCAACAAAAGAAAATATCTTGATTATCAATAAAAGGAACGTTACTAAATTTACCAAGGCTGTCTACATTGTACCCAGAATACCAGTGGGTCATATTGTTTATGATTTTATGCTTTAAAGGGTCAATGTTTCTTCAATTACCGGTCTAGGTATATAGCACATTTCCATATGGTCTGACATGTACTGTGCTTTACAACACTTATTAATGTCCCTGTTCCGTGATTGCTGTGTATCCTGACAGCTTGTTTGCTATGATATTAAAAACGAATATTATTGCAGCCATAAAGACTAACAATAATTAGAGAAAAGACGCACACATGTTTGGCATAATGTGGGGGGACACATCCCTGCGGTTGGCATACCAAGCGACTTAGAGTTGCATGACCTTTTAAAGCCTCACTTATCTCTAGTGCAGCCCCGCACTGGGATCAGAAGAGTATTGGCAGGTCAATATAAAAGCACGTGACCTCAAATACAATGACCTAATAAAGCCTCACTTATCTCAAGCACTACCGCACTGGACAGACAAGACTATTGGCAGGTCAAATTGACGGTCAAACTGAACACGTGACCTTCTAAGCCTCACGTATCTCCCCGGCACTGGGTAAGCCAGCGCCGGATCGGACAAGATATTGGCAGGTGCACAAATGAAAGGGCAGAAACAATGCCCAAAGCTTGGGGGAAGTCGCTATCATTAGACTTAACCGCCAACCCCGAAGGAGGTGACCCCCAAGTTTATTGATAAACAAGCAACCTCCATAAAGGGAGGGAGGGTGGTAAAATTATCTTTTCTACAACAAATGCTTACTGATTACAGCACACCACGAAGGGAAGTGCTTTTACATTGAATCATACTGCTTTTATAGCTAGACACGGCTATGGTTGCAACCAATAGAAAATTGCCATCTTGCAGATCATGCTGTGACAAGACTAGACAGTGTTTTGCAATATAGATGAAACAATAAGCTAATTCAAGGTACCCAACTAAACCAAGCAGGAAAACAAAGTCATCGTGTTATTGCCGCCAAACATGTAACATAATTAAATACAGTACCTAATAAACTGATTAGGGATTTGCACGTCACGCTCCATTAACTGCGTTTTACTGCTTGTGCCGTAAAACTTTCTTTTTTTTAGAAGTGATTACAAGGTAAATGTTCAATATTGCTGCCATTTCCAGCCGTTTAGCTAACAGTACCTTTTGTGTTACATTATCTTCAGGGTTCGTAACATTTTTCCCAAACAATTTCCAAGACTCGGATTGATTTTGGATTGATTTACGTTGTAACAAGAGTTTAACAGATTTCCAGAACTTTCCTGGACTGGTAGTTTATTTTCCCCCACCAGCATTATGTCACCGGTACCCATTTATACACCTGGGTGGAGAGAGGCACTATGAGAGTAAAGTGTCTTGCCCAAGAACACAACACAATAAAAATATTTATTTAATTCCATGGCTTTCCAGGTTTTCCAGGACCCGTGCAAACCCTGTATCTTATCTTACCAAAAAAGTATGAAGAGTTTGCCACTATCTTTCCATTTGCCAATTGAGTAATCGTGTTCCCGTCAACCCTCCAATTAATCTGTTGATTAAAATCGTTTTCTCTGGGGAAAGAAAAATAGAGTACAGTTACTGTATTATACAGGTGACCGGTCGTTTCGCTTACGAGTGGATTCGCTAACGACCAGTTTGCTTACATCTTAGGTCGATTTGCCTACATCTACTTGTACCTAGAATATTTCTCGTTCTTTAAGCGTGAGTATTGGTGTTGTACACTGTTTAGTGCTACCCTTCTTAAATAAAGAGCGTATTCCTGCTGCATAATGCACATTCCATAATCCTTTACTAGGTATTTTGATATTTCATTCAAAGTGCAGGAAGAAATTGTTGTGCCTTATTTTGTACATAAATTAAATCTGTAGCATGCAACCCTGTTAGAGCTATTGGGTATTAGAATTGTGTGTTGTTTATGTTGTTTCATTTTGTTACGCTAGAGTATGTATTAACTTGTATGCTATTTATA
>NW_027557034.1:0-7213 GCF_052425735.1 Oculina patagonica
AGTGAAACACTCTTATCGACTGCTTCAATTTACTCTACAGTATGGGGCCCAGTTCTCGGCCACTTTTGACGTAAACTTGTATTTCTTACCTCAGAAGAACCGCAGGAACTTGAAATTTGCCCAGAGTTAGCTACATTATTCAACTTTTTGGTGTAAAGCTTTCGGCTTGTCAACGCATAATTTGCCCGAGCAATAATAAAAATAAGTGTTCCGTTTGTGGGCCCAGTTCTCGGCCACCCAGGCCCAGTTCTCGGCCACCAAAAATGTGTGTAATTTTCTGTATAAAAAGGCTCAATTAAACATAAAATCACTCTGTAAACTTATTTAAGCTATGTCGATCCCAAATTATTTTATGAGGCTTTGTTTTACTTTAGAAAAGAAGGTTTTTAATGCGCCTAGTTGCTTGCCTATGTGCAGGTTCTGGCAAAACCTCAGAATTGCGTTGTGTGACCAATGCATTTAGATGGTTTATTTTGCAGTGAAAACGTCTTGAAAGAGTTAGGTGTTGTAGAAATAATAGACAAGACAAGAGTCAGCTCAAAACTTAGAGATTTAATTGAACTTTATTTTTAAAATTTGCTTTCTTTCATTTTGGCTGCAGCAGATGAAATTTTGTTAAAAACCAAAGCGCTACGCTGTGATAGCGAGCAGGGTGGTCGAGAACTGGCAAATACGCAAAAGTCGAACGAAAAAATTTCGAAGCAAATTAAAACCAAAAAAATACAACGGTTCAATGAAAAGTTAACTTAAGGAGAAAGCTAAATTATTCTACGTTTCACATGCCAAAAATTAGCTTGTTTAGTAAGGGCTTTTGGTTAAAATACGAATTTAACTACATCCATGAATTTTAAGGAGCCGTAAACAAACAAGTTTTCGGGAAAAACAAATTCATCTAGCTCCGCGTAAACTCGACGTGTGAGCTTTCTTTAGCGAGTTGAAGGATCAAACTCAAGATACTTAGTGCACAAGAATCAGTCTATCGTTTTATGGAAATAACTTTTTCTTTTAATTCAACTGGGGCGCGAAAAAACGCGTTGAACACAAAGTGGCCGAGAACTGGACCCGGCCGAGAACTGGGCTCCATACTGTACTTTCCTACAAAACTCCTTCAAACCACCAACTTCGCAAAGTAAGATCCTTCGTCATGGCTTTACTGAGAGTAATGTCCAAAAGGTTTATCAATTACCTTTCACTATTACAAAAGAAACCAAAATCATCATGTTCCAATATAAAGTTATACACAACATACTCCCTACACAGATGAGTCTTTATCGTGATGGTTTTTCTGACAACGACATTTGTCTTCTATGCAATACTGAAAACAGGCTTTAAACCACTTGCTTGTCAATTGCTTAAAAACAACCTTCTTCAACAACCTACTATATGTTTTTTTCGGTAAGACATCACACTGGCAGGCGCTTAACTATTCAATTTTCCTGGGAAAGCACCATATCTTATGCACAAATGGTGACCAACTAAGCAAACTGTGTTTCCGAACGTTTCTTCTTCGACTTCACGACAAATTACAAATACTTAGAGAGAGAGTGCAATCGCAAGTAAATGCGTGCACAAATTCTAGCGTACGTGGGCTTTCCTTTTGCAATACTTCTTTTATAACATTCTAAATCCGTACTGTATATATGAAGCATATTGGTATTGTAGGTAATGTAGGTTAATTCAAAATTAGGAGGAAAATTTGTAAATTCTGTATTGTTACGTATTGTTACTAGTGTGTAAGCTTGTATTATATAGCAAATAATGCACAAAAAACTGTATAAAAGTAGTGAAAAAACTGTAGTTTATAGAAGTACTGTACAGTAAGTAGTGTAGTATAAGTATTGTTTTGTAATTAGCATTGTAACTAGTGTATGTTTCTGTTTTGTAAGTAGTTTTCTTTGTATTGCAATTAAAAAAAAACTTAAATATATATATATATAGCAATTCTGTGACAAGTATTGGTTTTCATATCTAGCAGTCGTCAAATGACATGATGCTATGAAACACATGATAACAATTCGTGGTATTTGCTGACAATCCGAGAGGCTTTTAAGCAATTCAAACCAAACAAAAATTTTAATTCTTGATCAGTAATTGCATCCTTAACTACTCTACTTCGTGCAAACGGTTAAAAGTTTGCCTCCGTGGTAACTGGTCTCAGATGTGAGACTATTCCACCGTTTTTTTATGTTTTGAGAAGCGTGCGGGACGAACATCTTTTACACTACATTACTGCTTTTCCGTTTACCCTTCTATGATTCTTTTGTCGCGTCTCGATTTTCCTCAGAGAGGGCGCGCAACTTTGACATAAAAAATTATATGATCGAAATATTTGTTGGATTATCAAAATGCTGTCTTACTTCAAAAACTTCCTTTGGATATTTACAAAACCATTTCAGCAGTTTCGGCAAACATTTCGTTCAAAGATGTGCCTAAAACAATGGCTGCGGTTATAAACTCGGCTGGCTTAACTGAACATAGTAATCTAGTGACCGTTCTCTTCGCAACTTTCGGATCTTGTGAACCTGGCTTACAAGCTGATAAATTTTGCGGCCATCTTTTCTTTGTAGGCCATTATTCACATAAATGGCGTATAGTCGGTAGCACGAGGATGACACGAGGATGACATCTTCCTCTATTATTCCACTCAGCTGGGGCTTGATAGAGAGACCTACATAGTATCAAACAAAGAATACGCTTTCAACAGCGCGCGAATGTTGCGATATTTTTTGTGCATGTTCCGCGGAACGCCGGCACAAGTCGGTAGGGGCACTGCAAAAAGGCTCAAGAATCCTTTGAACTCAGCACAAGCTTCTGAGCATAGTGAAAAAAAATATGCAACAGTTCCGTTAAATGATCTTAGCGATTCGTTCACGTGTCGCTTGGGTCATGAGACGCACACAAAACTCGTTTTCCGTCATTCCAAGTGTTTAATTGCATTTTAACAGCTCTAAGTTGGCCGCAAAAGAAAAAAAAAAAATAATGTTGCTGTTAGAAGAAAAGATTAGTCAAGTAAATAATAACTGATTAGTAATGAGTTGGTCCAAATTCAAGTCAATGTTCAATGTTCCATTTATATATTACACGATTTGTTG
Source organism: Oculina patagonica (assembly GCF_052425735.1). NCBI lineage: Eukaryota > Metazoa > Cnidaria > Anthozoa > Scleractinia > Oculinidae > Oculina > Oculina patagonica. The sequence continues at coordinate 3,093 of NW_027557034.1, forward strand.
TCGGTAGCCATTTTCAGTTGCAGTTGTATTTCTGTGTTTCTTGTACAGTCGTAGTTGTTCAAAAATAGCGTTTCTTATCTCAGCTTCAGTGCCAGGCGTCGTTGTAATCAGCAGAAGAATCCTCTTTTTCCAGATAGATTGTGTGGTGTTCAGTTTATTGAGAGTTGTAGTTCCTCTTCATTTAACCTGCAAAGCCATATTTTTCAGGATGTTCTTTGTTTTCATCATTCGTGGTGTACACTGAGACTCGCTTGCTGATTTGTCAGATAAGGTTTCTTGCATTTCAGTCGATGTTCATGGATATGAACCGAAGAATCAAATATTTCCAGAAGTCCAGTAGCAGAGGCAGTCTTGTCCATATTCGTTGCATGTAGTGTTCCATGTCTTAACGTGTTTCCGAGGCTCGCTAAGCCATCTAAGAAAGACACGTTTTGCCGTCAAAAAATGAGTTTCTGGTTTGTTTGGAGTTTCAAGTTTCCCAGAGAAGTTGCTCTGGTGTTTTTCCAAAAGTTGGTTAGTAAAAGTTACTATTTACAATATTTGTCGATTACTTCGTTTGTCTTATGGCATTGTTTCTCTTTAACATCAGTTCCGTACTAACAGTCCGCGTAATGCCATAGATGTCCGCTAAATACTATCTCTGTGAACTACAACGCTTGTGGGTTACATCAATGTAGAATATTAAAAGTACAATGGAAGATAACTCGATTCTGAAACGGTAATTATCGGAAAAACGAGCAAATAAAAATGTTGCCAAAACAAAAACTTGCAATCAAGCAAGAAAAAGACATTGTGGTAAAAGTTATCGAACGGTGGCCAACAGTATTCAAATTTTAAGAGATCACAAAGTCCCAAATCTGCACTCGACAGTGCTTGGAAAACCAGACCATACGTTGATCTAATCTTCGGACACTTGGGCGAAACTGCTCTCGAATGTCCCCGTCTGGCAGCCATATTGATTGAAATTGACTCGTTCAGTTGCTGGTTCCTCCATGAAAGGGTGGCTGGTGCATCGTTAACGAGGCAAGCTAGTAGCCGCCAGCAAGATCCGCTAGCTAGCCTGCAAACGTGAACATCGAAGATTTGTGCGCCTCTTTGACCTCGCACAAGTACATCGCGGCAGAATGTGATTCGTTAACGGGTGACAGTTGCAAAAAAAAAAAACAGCATGAAAGGACACAGTTAAACAAAGGAATAGTGTAAATGCACGGTCGCATTTTAAATCACGTTTAAAAGCTCAGTCCAGGGACCAACCAGAAACACATGTTTGGCAGCACGCAGGCATCAGAGAGCGATGTCAATAAGTGCGTATTACATGTCTAGGTAATGAGAATTTAGATTTTAAATCTTAGCGCAGAAGAATGTCGAGTTAAGCTTTTTTGTGAACGTTTTAGATTTATTAAATGTACGACAATTGCTTTCCATTGGTTACTTGTTTGGTTTTGAAGCATGTCAAGAAAAAGTACAAATCGGTCCCAGTTCGTAGCGCACGAGTCCAGAATACTGCTCGTGGCAAGATCACGTTGCACATACACATGCAACATTCAGGCGTAATATATTTAAGCTCATTGATGGCAGTTACTGGAAGAAAAAGAAAGAATTTTGTTGCTTGGGATTATGCTTATGATTTTTCCTAGGAGGACGGCATAAGAAGAATGAGTTTGTTCTTTCTTCTTACGCGGTTATGCTCGTAATTTCTACAGGAATGTACGCTGTTCCTCTCACCATTAAAATCATAACAATTAATTAAAAATTTCTCGTGATGTTAAATGCATTGTTTTTCGCCTTAGGAGCTTAATTTGGGGAAATAGTCCTATTTCAAATCCAGGGGGGTTCAGTGGCACCTTACGTTTTCAAAATATTAAGGTGGCTCTGAACACTTCTGTTGTATCATGACATGTTGATCATAACTCGATAATAATAAATGGGGTTCACCGAGCTCATATTTGAGTTATTAGCACTGAAAGTTAAAATTAAGGATGTTTTTAACAGGTTATACTGTTATACTGAACTTAATCCTCGGACGTACAAGGGGGGTGAATGTCAACCACCTCGAAAATGTTTTCGTAATTTTATATTTTTCCGCTATATATTATTTTTTTTAAATACTAGTTTGTTTGTTTGAAACATATCTTAACATATTTCTCAAAGATATTACCTACTAATATTTGTAAATATATTAGTTGTATTACTACTCTAAATTCGAGTTAAAATAAAGTTTATGTTATGTTATGGAAAGGGGATTTACTTTATGATGCTGAAACTTCCAATGCCTGTTGATATGTCAAATATGTGTCATGATTGCAAGCAGGTTTGACCAAAATTCTTCATCTTTGAAATATTTTTTATTTTATTTTTTCCGGTTTGTTTAAAACAGAATTGTACAATTTGTTTATTTTTACATCCCATAAGCGTTCTTCATTGATTTTGTATCAATTTCCGTTGTTTTCTGACCTTTTAACTCCGGCTAGGAAAAATCTGCCGAAAGGTCTACTTTATCTTTATATTTCTCTCAACGGTTGAAATCGTCTTTATCATGGATAGCCGAGACTTGGGAACCGTACAGTAGAATAAGAACAAATAGAAAATCAAAGAGTTTCTTGGTAACATAAAGTGACAGCTTTGGAAAATGCAAAGGGTGACAAGTAGCAAACATGAATTTTATTATTTTGCCTTCAAAGTTTGTTTTGCATTCTCTGAAGTTTCCGTTTGCCGAAAAGTTAATCAGTTCCATTAAGACAACTTTCCATTTTCTTTGGATTGACAAAAAGCAGCCACTTATTGCATTATTCAGCGAGAATGGAAAGTGAGAAACCATGGAATGGACTGTTCAGAATACCAGGCTCTATGGTGTCTCTTTACACAGACCTCCAGGGCCTGGGTGAGGGGGTTTGTTATTTTCAGCTACAGGCGCGGAAGGCCAAACCATAGCTTCCCTTGATACAAGTAACACGGTATCTGCGAAAGGTCAAGTGGTAGTGGGCGTGTACAGGAAAACCACGCACCCAAACAAATATCTCGCCTTCGAGTCACATAGTCCCGCGCAAAGCAAGCGAGCTGTAGTAAAGACTCTAATGGATCGTGCCAGATATCTTCCCTCGACCTCTGAGCGGAAACAGAGCGAAGCACAACAAGTAATCGGTGAACTTAAAATCAACGGATACCCCCAGAGTTTCATCGATCGTTGCCTTGTTTCGGCTCAAGAAAACATACAGCCAGAAAACCAAGAAAGTCAAGAGAGTCCAAGGGGTTACACTTCAATCCCTTACATAAAGGGTGTTTCCGAGAGAGTTCGAAGTGTGCTTTGCAGAGAAAACAGGCTCCCGAGCCCCCGTACTCCCCCCTCAGGCCCCGCTCTTCCGCTCGCTTCGCTCACGTTCGCCGCTCGCTTTGCTCACGAAAACCCCACTTGGGAGCCTGTTCGCAGGCTAGAATAAGGTAGTAGTCGCGGACAGCTGTAGCACGGAGCAGTTAGTAAGAGTTAGTTCAGTGATGAAGCGGAACCCCGATATTACGTTACTGTACGGTACGGTGTAGATATGGTGAGAAAGAAATTCTATTAGCTATTCATTGTTGCTATAGCCAATTTTCACCAGCCTTGTTCTTTTTAGTTTTAATTGAGGAAAATTTCTTTTTTTAGCGAAAAGCAGTAAGAAGGCATCAGAACATCGAACAACTGCCAAAAACCAGGAATGGAATCAGTTTGTCTTCTTGTCACGCTAGCTGTTACTTTAAATCAATGGCGAATCTCTTTTTATGGTGCATGGCTATAGAAATCTGAACACCTCCACTCCATCGAAATGGTAAGTAAGCGATGATGCTGTCAGTAATAATCTAAAAGAAAGAATTTCATTCTCCTAATAATGGTACCAGTAACCTTAAACACCGAATCAAAAAGTACGTATATTTTGTAAATGCAGCTGGTACAAAAATGTTTCTTAATATTGACTTATACCACGATAACCACCTTACCAATGAGAAAATGTTCGAAACTTCAAAAATTCTATATCTCGGTTCAAATGAGCCCGAAGGTTGTTATAAATGTGCTAACTTATGAAAAGTTGTTCGAAGTTGGTCGCTTGCTAAAAAGTTGCTCAAAATCCCAAAAGTTGCTAACAAAG
>NW_027557035.1:0-7202 GCF_052425735.1 Oculina patagonica
AGGGAGCCTGTTCATTTTATAATTTTCTATCAAACTAGGAAACGTTCTGATTTAGAATGTTCTAATGTAAAATATTTTTTTTTATTCCTATTACGGCTGTAAGGCATTTCGTACGTTACCCAACTGGCATTCATAGTGAGGTGGGATCATGCAAAGTAGTAGTAAGTAGTGATCCATCGTAGTTTAAAACAATTAGGTGAACAATGAAGCGGCCGAAAAGGCTAAGGGGCAAAAGTTTTCCATATAAAAGATATCAAAAAGAAAGGGAACTAATGAAACAAAATGGGTTCATGTCGATGTGGCAAGATCACACATTTTCCCTAACACCATAATGTAAATTATTGCTATTACCTCGCTTTATTCGAGAGTGAGCCATAGTAAAGAAAAGTGAATGGAAACAAACTAGGTTCTTCTCGACGTGGCAAATTGTTTACTGGAAGTTGGTAACTCACTTGCAAGAGAAACCCGATTGAAACAATTTGATTCACGAACGAAAGTGATATATAATATACAAATGAAACCCTTTCTCCTAACACCATCAACTTTTTTCTCTTACATCGTTAAATTTAAAGGTGATATCGATTACTGCTTAACACCCCTTAAGGACATATGAAACAAGCGAAGTGAAGAGACTGAAATAAGTCACTGTTATTTAAGTGAGTCGTTCAGTGCGCTCAGGGAAACTTGCTTGATTGATGAAGAGTAGCCATACAGAAAGCTAGACGTACAACTAACAGACACTCTGTCTTCATTAATTTGACTTTGAGGACTTTGAGCTTGGCTGATAAAACAAAGAGATGAATTAAATTAATATAGAAATGCATATCATTGTATATAAAATAAGTAAACAATTTGAGTGTAATGAAAATAATATACAGAGACAAATCAGGCTTCACATGTCTTTTAGTAGGCAGCCATCTTCAGCATGGTTGCCATTTCCAGCGAAATCATTGCTTTTATTGAAGAGCGAGTGATACACGATGCCACGTGTTTCCAAACGTTTTAGTACAAGAATAGACTATATATAACGCATTGTCTTTTCTGCAGCGACCTGCAGGGACCTGCAGGCCAAGATACATCACAACAGTTTGAAAATTGTTTTTTTTTTAGATTAGATAACGTTCTTTGTATTTTTATTTTTGACCACATTCTCCACGAGGAGAGAAGGGATTATGATGATTTATTTTTATTTTTTCCGCTCTGCTTGCTATTTTTCAACTTATTTATGTGACCTTGTTTGACCTTATCTGCAGTCAGCAACTAACTTTACATTTCTTTTCTGATTTACTTGAACCATGTTTGTACTTTTTTGTGTACTTTTTTTTCTTTCCTTCGTTTTCTTTAACTCGCAAGTAAATTAAACATGAACAATGAAAAATGTGTAAATAAAAAGAAATAAAAAATCACTAATGAGATGCAATTCACAGTTGCATACCTTATATTTACAAAAGGGTAAATTTACATGTAGCCACCCATGCAGAACGTTTGATTCGTCACGGTCATTCTTTTGCCATAAACAACTAAATATGCAAGTTCAAACTCGTAAATATTGTTGAAATTCCATTCCGTTGTATATTTTGTACGGATTGACGATGCTATGACTCTTCGCTCCCTCTTTGTTTCGCCTGGCAGTATTCAACAGAGGTTCGTGACCCAAGTTAGTCCCAAACGTCTCAGAACCAATCATCTGACACGTCATAGTCTGTTTGATTAGGCTACTGAGAGTACATTACATTTCAATTGTTGAGAAAATGGCGGCTTTGCATGGCATTTTCTTCTTTTCGCTTTTGTCAAGCTGCCTGGGCGCAAGCTATGTGGCATTTCCAATGTTTTCAAGAAGTCATTACCTGGTGATTGCTAAACTGGGTGAAGAACTCGCTGCTAGGGGACACGAGGTGAGTTGAATAAACAGAAATTTCGGTTCAGTAATATCTTGCTCACATCCACTAAACTGGTTCCACTCGAAGTTATATAATTTTGGGTCATTTTCTTTAAAACTCTTTTCCTCCTCAAAGTGGCGTTTGTCCATTCGTTGAAGGTTATATGGCTCTCATCATTTCGACTCGTGAATTTATTGTCAATTGACCTGTGTTTTGATCCTACAATAGGTTCAGGTTTTTGTCGGCGATACCGAGACATATGCCCTAAAGAGTCCACTCGTACGCCCATATAACACCTCTCAGGCGTTCAAGGCTGCCTTAAAGCAAACTTTAAAGGCTGTAGGTGTTCATGGCCGTAATGTAGTAACTGAGATGGGACGTTTGACGATTGTTCAAGCCTTTTATTGCGATGATGTTCTTGGTAACAACGAGGTTATGGAAGCAGTCAAGCGTACAGACCTTGTCATTGGCGATTCACTTTACATGTGCGGGTCATTGATCGCAGATAAATTCTCCTTACCATACGTCACAGTATTTACCAACTCTCTCAGCGCACCTACAGCGCATGCGTTTTCCTTGCCGTTGTCTCCAGCTTACGTACCCCAGTTTAAGTCCGCCCTTGGTGACAACATGAACTTTGCTGAACGAATACAAAATGTTTATCACTGGATTTCCGTTTACTTGGCGTTCTTTGTTGGCATGTCACCTCCTTTTCAAGAGCTAAAGGATAAGCACAACATCACACCTAATAGGAACTTGTATGAGACCTTCAACAGAGTGGACCTGATCATAGCACAGATGGGATTCTTTCTTGACTACCCTCGGCCTCTTTTGCCAAGTAAGTTTACACATCTTTAATCATCCCTGTTAAAACGTATTTTGCGTTTTACGTTTTACTAAACATTGTAAGTTTTAAAGGTTGTGCACATTTGACATTGCAGACTTTTTGCCTAAGTGATGCGTTACAGCAACAAATACAATGAGAGCAACAGCAAAAACAACAATAAAAACAACAACAATCTCTTTTCACATTCACACATACATGCACGTATATATACATTTGCCCTCCGCAGGCAGCATGCACGAGCAATTTCCAGACGGGGCAAGTCAAATAAGATAAATAACGTTTGGGGTAGGTAAAGTCTGCGTCGAGCCTAGTGGCCCATACAGGCCGAAGCTTATCCCGGTTCCTGTAGCATGAAGCGACTAGGAATATTTCTACTCCCCCCCTGGGTGGGATGCTAGTCCATCGCAGGGTTACAGTTCAGCATTATTCGCCGGTACCCATTTATACATCTGAGTGGAGAGAGGCACTATGAGAGTAAAGTGTCTTGCCCAAGAACGCAACACAATGACCCCGGCCAGGGCTCGAACCCGGACCGCTCGATCGGTAGTTCAGCGCGCTAACCATTAGGCCACCGCGCTTCCCATATAAATAACGTTTAGTAAAAGCTTAACTTTCACCAGAGAATTTACAGTGTGTACTCGCATTTTTTTGATTTTCTTTATGTGATCTGTTTTATTTCGAATTTCATATTTGTTTTGAAACAATTGGACAAATGTCTTTTATCATTGCATATTTTTTGACAACAGATACAAGGGTTGTTGGTCCACTTCTCACCAGTCCATCCAAACCACTACCGGACAGTTTGGAAGAATTCATGCAGAGCTCTGGAGACGATGGAGTTATTCTGGTCGCATTTGGAACAACATTAGGCACTCTTGACAAAGACATATTAGCAGTGATGGCCCGTGCGTTTGCTAAATTTCCACAAAAGTTCATATGGAAGCTTAGTGAAGGTAATTAACATACACACGTTTGAGCAACTAAGAACAATTAATGATACAGAAGACTAGAAGCCTAAAACCTTTTAAATCTACATTGTACTCTCTTTGCAATTATTCCGGGGGAGGGACTCTCATATGAAAGGGGCTGAGATGCTCGTCGTCTCTTTAAGGGGTGTCAATGTCGGATTTTTGGTACCACTTAGGGTGTTCCTCTTTTAGAGTTGCAAAAAGAAGAAATATACAAAAATATAAATTCTATTTTTAAGTATTAAGGGGTCAGGAAAACCTTCAGCCATGCCTAGATTGGTCTCTTTTAGGAGTCCTTTATAAAATTTCCGACGACCATCCCCACCCCCTGTTATATGGGATTCCCACCTGGCATTTATTATGCCGCAAAGCGCAGTAAAAGCCAGCTTATGAGACAAAACGTTTAAATGCAAAGAACCACACAAAACTCGAAAAAACTCAGGCACTGTTTCCATTCAAGGTCTCTCTTATTCGGTAAATGCACGTTCACTCGAAGTGTAAGAAAGCCCTTAAATCTAAGGCCAGCATTCTCCCGTACTGTCTGTACAACCTATTTTTTTCAATGACAGCGCTAGTCGATATTTCAAGTCCTTTCTCCACCTCCTCTCCCCACCATGGGTATCAAAAGAAATATGACTTTTAAAATTGATGTTTTATATATTTATACATTATTAGAATTTGTCTGTTTTTAATTCTTTGAACATATTTTACTAAGCGAGTCTTTAGGCGATGACTTAATTATTTAGAGCCTCTACTGAAAACTGTCTTGGCGAGTTGGGCTCCCTTACTTAATGTATATATAGTTTGAACTGAAGAAAATTCTTAAGAGCCCTTAATAAGACAATTTTTCTACCTGTTATTAGCTGAGTCAAGTGCTGTTTCAGTCGGCGACAACATCAAAGTTGTTTCTTGGATGCCGCAAAATGATATCCTTGGACATCCCAAGACTCGACTATTCATTGGACACGCCGGACTAAACGGAATGCTTGAATCCATTTATCATGGAGTACCCATGATTTGCTCGCCTTTCTTTGGTGACCAGTTTGACAACGCGCGGGCTGCAAAGCATTCTGGGTTTGCTGAGGTTCTACGACTGGGGGAGCAACCGCAGAACAGTTGGTCAATGTCATTCACACAATTCTTACAGATCCAAGGTTAGACATTTGTTGTAAACTTTGTTGTACACCACAGTAACCTTCACGATGTTCAGAACAGGGGCTAAATTTATAAGCATCAATTTAATATCATTTAACAACTGCCAGTGTTTTGTTGGTATCTAGTATACATTTCAATTTTTAAATAGGCCAAAACGGGCGGTATACAAGACGTACCATTTGAAATGCAAATGACAACCGCTGACAAACCGCTAACCAACTCGTTTTCTTTTTGTTACCGTGAGTAAATTTTGTTTTGCCCTGAGTTAAGTCTGTTTTACATTCCTTTTCTTAGGCCATTTTTACTTCATTGAAAAAACACACTGCGGTGACAAACATGACAAGACAACCCATGTCGAAAAAAACTTATTACTTATTATTTTGACATTTTAGAAACAGGTAGATCAGTAATACATTGTAAAATAAAGAAAACATTGTTGTTAAAACCAGCCGTAAATGATAACGTTGGCAGTTAGATCATTGACATATTTTTCAGATTAGGTGCTAGTCTTTTTTTCACATTTAAATATTATTGTAATCTGGCCAACGGTCACTAACGGTCACATACGAAACATAAAGTTCTTATAATTAAAGTTTTTTTTTCCGACATGCGTTGTCTTGTCATGTTTGTCACCGCAGGGTGTTTTTTTGTTTTTTCAAAATTGTCGTTCAAAATTTGTCAAAATCTTTATCAGTCGGAACCATTCTTGGTTATTTTCGCCTTGTTACTCCTTTGTTGTTTCCTTTAATTTGAAAGGAATAAAAAATGACTTACTATATAGTCCATCAGCTAGTGGGGTTGTATGGCTCACTTAAGGGGAACAAACGAAACTTGTCTAATATTACTCTTTGACTATTAAGCATCATAAAAATGTGTGATAGCAAGGATAAAACGGTAGCTTTCACTGTGTAAATCGAATTTGAAATTTGCTCTCATATCCTTCTTTTGCCGCCATCTTGGATTTTAAAACAAAAATCCTTAATTTTTTTTATTCGTTCTTAAATACTTACTGATTTTTTGCTTAGATATATATTTGAGAGGTACTACATATTCAGGACATTATTTTAGCATTGTTTACGGTAATAAAAGCAAAGTACGCAATAAATAAGGTCGCAATGACCGCCATTTTGTTTTTCAGCTCGTTTTCCTTTTGCTCCTCAATCATCTAAAATAACAAAATTACCATAAAAGCGTTCCATCGCAATGCTACGTTTTTTCAAGTATACTACACCATTAATCAGTATACCCCAAAACAGATTACATAGCTACGTCCACGTACAAGGTTAGAATAGGGCTCAGTTAAGAGATCGTTGAGTACAGAACAGACAGAATCGTCACACTCGTATAAAGTCCTCCTTCACTGCTGCTATGCTTCTGTCAACTCTTCTGGAGCGGTGAAGGAATTACCGGAAGGGAATCAGTAGCTCTTCTCTAGGTTGTGGCTTGAAAATTTCCTCTTGTAACATTGAGTTCGGTTAGTGGAGATGCCTCGCGTGGTGGGAGAACCTCTGGCTTTACTTTCCCGGGCGCCGTTCACTTTTCTCTGGCTTCACTTTCCCTGGCGCCGTGAATCTCATAGCACAGCACATCCACACTCTAACACGTCTTCTCGTACAGCTGATACACTTATGCTTTCGTATCTTTAATGATCACCTCGGATACTGCAACTCCTCCCCGCTAATCGCCATAGCTCGGACGTACGTTTCGTACGTTGGCAAAGCTCCACTTTTCTGGTCTTCGCACCTCTTCCCTCTTTTTAAAGTACTTTGCATGTCCGTGGGACCATATGTTTGAAATATAGGGCTGGGTTGGAAAATGACGATTGTTTTTTAGGGGGATTTATTCAAGACACTTGAATGGCAATGGTATTTTATCTACGCGCTCTCTTTTCTTCGTGAAATAATTTTTAAATCTGCACTTTTTACTTTATTTTGTGGTACAAACAGTCATATTGTGAACAATAATCAGCCGTGGCGACGTCACATATGACATCACGTTGTTGTTTTTGAAATACTAGAATGAACGAAATCATGTTGTTAGTTCCAATAAGTTTTAAATTTGCGTTTGAAAGCGATTCGTTTACATTAAAAGAATGCAGGCAGCTTTGTAGCTTTTTCATCCCAAAAATCCAAGATGGCGGCCAAATTAAGAAGCGTATAGGGGAGCCAATTTAAAATTCGATTTATAAGTGAAAGCTACCGTTCCAACCTTGCTATCATACATTTTTGTGACGCTCAATAGGCAAGGATTAAGATAAGACATGTTTTGTTTGTTCCCCGAAAGTGAGCCATGAACCCAAATTTTCGGATCTCAGCTGATGGACTAATACCATGTCATTGCTTTTTTAAAGTC
>NW_027557036.1:0-7199 GCF_052425735.1 Oculina patagonica
ATATATTATTCGGCTGGTTCATTACCAAAACAAACTCAAGCTTAGTTTCTTGCGTGAACGTTATCAATGTATTAGGACATAATTCTAGATTTGTTTTACAAAGTGTTAATTTCAAGACGACTCTACTGGGTTCACAAATAAGCGCGCCACAGCCCCGATATACTGGCTATTAAAACAAACCAATTCTTTTGTTTTTACCCAAGTGTCTGTTTGGACAGTGCGATCGTTTATTTATTGTTATTCTGCTTTTTGGGTAACCGAAGGAGATCACGGTTCTGTCGAGTTGAGCCAGGAAAATGAAATAAAAGTGAAGATAAGGCCAAGTAAAAAAAAAATGTTTCTCGTCCCCACCGGCTTCATTTTTTTGGGGGCCGCTTCTCTTTTTTAATATTTGTTATTGGGAAAGTTGGAACGAACAAAAACCCACAGGCGTTACTCCTCAATTAAGTACAAAGAAAACTTTATAAGGCATGGGTTTTGCATGTCTGCGTTTTAATACGAAATCAGGCCAAATTTTTAAAGCCTCGACACGCTAGGTCTGTACTGGAGAGGTCAGGAGTTATTTTTCAAGTTCGTTTCTGGAGAATTTGACGTTGGAGGAAATAACAAATAACAAAAAAGCGCCCGCTCGTTCTCTTTTTTTTATAGAAATCCGGACGAGAAACATTTTTTCTTTTACTTGGCCTAAGTCATGATAGATTTTTATGTCAAACATTCGAGGCAAAATAAAAGGGTAACAAAAGTGGTCGTTTTTAAAAGAACTGAACAAGATCTTTCAAATTTTCACCTCATACTGAAACGATTTATGGATAAGCAATCTCTTTTGACAAAGAATATTAAATCAGCTCACTTTTCGCAAGAGAGGCTCGCGGATTTTAAAGCCAATTTTCATTGAAGCAAGCTAGTCGGCGAAATTGATGCTGGTTTTGGCAAACTTGTTGAAGCACTCGAAGCGTTTCCGAATTATTTCATCCAATCAGAAACGAGCACGAGCGCTCACGAGTACTCTGAAAACAATCAAGCGAACAAACTCGTCGTGTTGCTTAGCAACTTCTGGGACGAAAACCGCGGGCAAATCTTGTTATATAGGATCGCTCCGTGTTTAAGTAGAATAATTACTTTTCCCGAGTTTTGAACCATCTATGGTAGTGCTTGCTTTGTTTTTATGTTTTAAGCGTGTGCTAGAAAACCTTTTATAAATGTTCATTTGGCAACTGCTGGACTTCATATTGCTATGCTTACAGACTTTGACCAAGGCATGTGGAATACCTGTACAACTCAGTCAAAATGTTTTTGAGTAGTAGGCAAGATGGCTGGAATTTGTTGCTGTGTTTTGGTTTATATTTCTCGTGATAAAAGCCAAAAAAGATCAAAGTAATTGTTGTTTTAACATTGATTTAATGTATGACTGATTTTTAATGCAAAGTTAAAATTTAAACCTGTTTTTTTTAATGAACTTTAGTGAGTAGTAGGCGACAGATATTTCGTTCTAGGTGGCAAAATTTCCAGCTGCTGGCACATTTTGACTGGGCTGCTTGTATGCATTTTTTTTTAATGCATTATCCCATCCAAATAAAACCCCCAAACATTTTTGTAATACAAATTTCTGTCTGTATACACAAGTCCACCCCCCCCCCCCATATACATGTATAAGTCCTGAAAATTAGCACATCTCAAAGGGACAATTCAGCAAATGTTAGCCCAGGGCTTGTCAACAGAATTTTTTTTGTTATAAAAAGAGTGTTCTATGATTTTGTTGACCTCTTGTAAGGAGAGACCCATTGTGTTGGTTTGTTTGTATTTCACAGCTACCTTAGTCATCGCTGCTGATAAAGAATTAGGAAGTGGAAGGGTCCGAGCTAAAATTAAAGGAAGATCCGGCAAAGTTGAGTTTGTACAAAAGGGATCTGACGGCAAATTTGATTACGCCAAGGCCTTCACATTGGAAGTGGATTATGTGAAACAAAAGGACGAAGACGGCGGAGATGTTGGCAAAGCTGTAAACAGCCTTGCAAGTCAAGATTTCACCTTCTCAGCTCTGAAGCAGAATGCTGTCTACCAAAGCATCCCAGCTGTGAATCTCAATCTGGACGCGTTCTTAACTGCCCCAGAGGCGACGCTAAAACTTGAGTTATACATCTTTAAACAAGCTGGAAATATCACATTTGGCAATGAAACATTCCTGGTTGAGAATGGGACCCTCAAAATCCTCATCAAGGTTTGTGGTTTAAACTTACAAAGACTTTATTATCATGCAGTTCCAAAAAATATCCAAGGAACTGAAATCATTGGAAATTCTGGGGATGGGGGTCTCAAAGGAAGGACAGTTTTTTTAAGGAAAGTATGAGCTTAACTGGAATTTCCAAAGGGGTGGGGAGAGAGAGTTTTAAACAAAAAACCTTCTGTGGGAGGGGTATGGCTATTTTCTGGAACAACACATTGCGCTTTGTACTTTTTACGTTACCTTGTACATGTTGGTTACTTGCTTGGTACAATTTGACTTGCTTCCTTCCTTGTCTGCTTGTTGCCTACACTTGGCCAGCCAGATTTGATATATATAAGGGTATTCAGGGACCGTTCATTGTTATTGGGTAGGGGGGCTGGTGGGATTTGATGGATAGTCACTGGTATATATAAAAGCCCTCCCTTCTTCATCGGAAATTTTTACCTGCTCCCCCCTCAAAATCCAATTTTATGACCCCCCCCCCCCAAAAAAAAAAAAAAAAAAATTATGATAATCAAGTTAAATGAAAATTTATCAAGCCTCATGACTAAAGAATGAATCAGTTGTCCAGTCATAATAATAGACAAACTGCATCCCTCGAAATAGCTGACATTGCCTGGACTGTTTATTGTGAATGCCGTTTGTTCAGTGTTGGTTAACTGCATTTGTAACCAATAAGCTGTTGGGTTGAGTTTATGGCGTTTGGTACGTTTGGGGGTTCGAGGGCATGCTCCCCTGGGAAAATTTGAATTTTCAGAACCTCAGGAATGTTATTTTGGGCATTCTACCAAGATTTTTAACTTTTACAGAAGCCCTCATTTAAACACAAAAGTATAATTATTTTCAGTGACCCCCTTACAGACCATATTTTTTGGGCTAACCCCCCCTTTGAAGCCATATTTTTTTTCACGCCCCCCCCCCTCAAATCCCACCAGCCCCCCTTATGAATGGTCCCTTATATGAGAAAAAAAGGTGTGGCTTAAATAAGACATGGCTAAAATGGGATGCAAATAAGAGCCATTTATAAACACGTCTTGTTTTAGTGGCACGGCGCGATTTGTACCAATTTTACACCCAGTTTGTGTCTTGTCTGAGGCGTGAATAAATCCATGACCCATTTGAGCAATTTCAAGTCCAAAATTGAACGCTGATCCAAAATAAGACATGCCTTGTTGTAGTTGTGAGGTAGAAGTTCAGAGCTGCAAATAATTTTTTTTACTTAAAAGGACATATGTCCTACTAAGACACCATCTTTTCCTTTAACATTACCAAGCTATTACTTTCCTTGCGATCTGTTTCAGTCTTTTTTAGCGACTTACGAAAGCCGTGAATTAATCATTAAGATCATCCCAACACAAAGTAAGATTTACTCACGGCAGATCTTTATTCATCGTTGCCTTATTATGATTTACAATAAAAAAGTTGTCCAGACATCATATCCAACCACACTTGGGATTTCGTCGGACATGAGGAAATTTTGGTCGGCCAAAGTCCGATGACCGACTGTTATTTGCAGCCCTGAAGTTTGTTCATATTAATGGCCCTATTGGTTTCTTGCGTAAGATTTAACCTGGAATTCCTTTGCCTTGTATTATTATCAGAAATTAATTGAAACCTATTTAATGAATGTACATTATCTTAATTTACAGCTTGAAAACTATACATTCTGTGAAGGAAGTAAAATTGGCTCCATCTGCAAAAACAACGAGGTGGGAAAGTTTGTTGACATCGCAATCGTTGTTAAAAGCAAAAAAGGCAAGAAAGCACAGAAGCGCACTGATGCAGATAAAAAAGGAAAAATCCGCTGTCTCAAAAATAAGAAGTGCCCAGAGGTTTTCGGCTTTGATGAGGATGGTGAGATGGCCCTTACAAAATCGGTATGTGAACAAGACACAATAATACCATGTAAAAAAAGGAGAGAATTAGGCCCCGTCCACACTGACCCGGGTAAATTTGAAAACGGAGAAATTTGAAAACGCCGCGTAAAATGTTTTCCGTCCACATTAACCCGGGTAAATTTGAAAACGATACGCTTCATTAGTAAGTAAAAGTAAAAGTAAAGTCTTTATTTAACGAGGGTAGCACTAAAATAACATAAAAAATACTAGCAAACCAGTGGCCCTCTAAAATTATTTACAATAAAATATAAAAATACACTATTTCACGCTCCAAGTCCAAACGCTCATTGGTGAGCGTTTTTGAAAAAGCTCCGTTTTCGGTGACCGAAAACGCCGTTTCAGTGTGGACGGTTGGCCTAACCGGAGAAAAAAAGATGCGTTTTCAAATTTACCCGGGTCAGTGTGGACGGGGCCTTAATCCGCCACAATTTTTTTAAAACGTGTTTGTCTTACCCCACAATTAACCCTATTCAGACCGGGCTTTTTTGGACCTTCTCTGACCGGGGGGGGGGGGCTTCGCCCCCCCTATGTAACTTCCAGAATATTTAAGCAATCACAATGAAACTTATAGGATGTATTGTATGTCTTAACATCTTTCTTTTGGTATACGTCACGTGGGATGGTGACGTCACATCACGTGATAATTACATCATGATGTCAAAACAGCCTCCATCTTGGATCCGCCATCTTGGATTTCAAAATTTTTCCAAAATGCCAGAAAACCACCCAAAATTACCGTAAAGTACTCAAAATCAATAAAAATGTGCTTTAAACCCGTAAAAACGGGAAAACATGCCTGTCAAAATGCCGTTGCCATGGTAATGTCAAGTTCTTAACACATCATCCAACCCTACCAAATTATTGCTAGATAAATTTTAGGAAAACTCAGAAAGTTTGGCAGCGTTTGGTTAAATCTTAAAAAAGTTATAAGAGTTCAAAGTCAGCGCGGGCCTCAAAAGCCCCCCTCCCCCGGTCTGAATAAGGTAAAAATACCTTTTTTGGATTCAATGAGTATGTATCGCCTGATGTGCCTCGGAACACTCCTTAAGCCTGGTTTTCACTAGCGACGCAAGCACAAGCGCAATCACACAAAAAGGACAAATTTTGGACCTTGGATGGAACCTTGCCGCAAGCACAAGCACAAGCATCAAACTGCAATGCACTTGTGCTTTTGCTTGAGTCGAAGCCGTTTTCACGGTGAAAAAAAGAGCTGTTATCCTTGCGCTTGAGCTTGCGTCGGTAGAGAAAAGCAGACTTTAATAGGGTACACGTACAGTACCAAAACCTTATCATACATTAGGAAGAAAGCGAGTCCTCGTAAAACAAAGTTGAGTTATTTATTAATTTTTCTCTGAACTGTTGGATGGATGCCAACATACACCTTCGCAAAACTGCAGTTTGCTCCTTAGACGTGCATGTAATTGTTAGGTTGTTTCTTGAGACTGCAGGCAGATTTGTTAGTTCGTTGTGTCATCCAGAATGATGTTATCATGAGTGAAGTTAAGACTTCAGAATTCTTTCATTTCTAGGGCACAAAACACAAAACACTAATCCCCTCCGCATTGCCCTTGGCAAACAATGAGAGTTTTTTAGCTTTGACACTTAATGTTCCCTTTTGCTTCACACAGGGAACACCACGTGTCTTGGGGAAATAAAAACTTTATATTCTTTCCCTATTGGGCTAGGCATTTTGCTCTCACGGAGGCCTCAACCCCCCTCCCCTGGGGACTCTCATATGAAAGGGACGGGGATGCTTGTCGTCTTGCTTAGGGGTGTTAATTTCGGATTTTTGGTCTCACTGAAGGTGTTCCGGGCAAAACGCCAATAATTTTGGCCATCAGGGTCTCGTTTAGGGTTACACACGAAGAAATATACAAATATAAATTCTATTTTTAGTATTTTGGTATTTTTAGGGGTCACGAAAAGCTTCAGCCACGCCCAGTTTGGTCTCTTTTAGGGGTCCTTTTTAAAATTTCCGACGAGCATCCCCGTCCCTTTCATATAGGAGTCCTTCCCCGGAACTCAAACACTCTAATATATGTCTGCTTTTCAAATTTTCAGTTGGGGAATGGGGGGGGGGGGGGGGGGGTATTTACAGTAATTAAGTGTTTTCCTTGCTCCCAGGGTGGATAAGGGCCCACATGAAAACAAGCTTACAGCCAAAATCCAGCTTTGTGCTCCAAATGAGAAGGGGCTCATGAAAGTTTGGAAGGGGCTTATTCAAGAGGTGGGGGCTTAATAGGGGAGTTACGTATGCTTACTTGTTTGTTTATTTGCTTTAATTTAAAGATCATTGTTGACGGCAAGACTGAAACCCAGCCCTCTGGATACCCCAGAGCTGACACTCAAGGAAGCAAACAGCGGTTTATCTTCCGAACCTTCAAGTTCAACGGTACTGCCGTTTTTGATCCAGCTATCACTGTAGGCGATTCAGATGATGAACCTGAAACGCCCACTGATAAAGCCCTGGCCATTCAGCTTAATGTTGCCATGTTTGTTGTCATGTTGATCACTTTGTTCATGTAAGGTTGATTCAAGGTCTCAACCCATGGGCCAAGTCGTTGGTGTAAGCCAGATTTTATGTTGTCAAAGAAGGTCCTGGTAATATCAAAACCCGTAACTTACACTGCAAAACAGGTTAAAACACTGCATAATTGGTGGAAAAATTAACCTGCTCTAGCTACCTAAATATCTGTTTCTCTTTACTCCAAATACTAAAATGTTATTTTCGACACATGAATCAGTACTCTGATGCCAAAGGTAATTATTATTTTAGCCCAAAATAACAGATGTTTCGTTTGGAAAGCAAATGGAAAAGTAATATTCTGAGATTTTGGTTGGAAATATTAATTATGGTGGACTACCTTTTGAGGGTAGTCCCTTCATTCTGGCTTGTACAAACTATTGAAAAAAATTTTGTACCATTTGTTCATTTCTCTCTTTTCCAGTCTCCCTTTATAGGAAAACAACCAGAAACCGAATAAGAAAAAAACCGTTGCAAATTTATTCAGCACTCATTCCAACCTTTTTTTTTTTTTTTTTGGGGGGGGGGGGGGGTAAATGGAAAGTACCTCAGT
>NW_027557037.1:0-7195 GCF_052425735.1 Oculina patagonica
TTTTTTCTAACCCAAGCGTAAGGGAAGTATTCACTCTTCAATGTCGTTTGGTGTAGTCTTACTAGGATTCCCATACCGGGTTCAACTCAATATTTTTTAATTTACGGCCCGAAATGCCGTGATGGCTTTTAAAATAGGGTTGAGAATGCAGTTTATATAGTAATTCTTACTAGTCCGAAAATACTGATTGATAAAATTCAAAATAGGTCTTACAGCTATTTTAATGTTACTTTGAAGCAAATAAAAAATGCTTGCAAGTAAGTTGAGACTTGGGTTTAGAGCCTTACGTCCTTACCTATTTTGAGACAGACATGTGAAATATCACGTCTAACCTCCTCCACAAATGATATCCCCTCATCTCCAAATGCTTGCACGGGGGGCCCAAGTTACTTGGACTGGAGTTTAGAGGCTTAAACCCTTACCTATTTTGAGACATACATGTGAAATAGAACGACTTACGTCCTCCACTAATGACCCCCCCCCCACTCCAAAAATATAACGATAAAAATATAATATAGCCTTCATACGGTAGAACGTTGATTTCGTATTGTCTTACGGTAGCTTCAGAGACGGTACCGTAGCTTCTGTTGAGATTCACATCGAAGATGATAAAGTTTAACAACGCGGAATTCAGTAGACACGATAAATTACCTTACCTTACCTTACCTTACTTTACCTTATCCCCTTACCTTACCTTACCTTACCTTGCCTTGCCTTGCCTTGCCTTGCGCATGCCTTGCCTTGTCTTCCCTTCCTTTGCCTTCTCTTACCTTACTTTAGCTTATCCCCTTACCTTAGCTTGCCTTGCCTTGCCTTGCTTTACCTTACCTTACCTTACCTCACCTCACCTCACCCTCACCTCACCTCACCTCACCTCACCTCACCTCACCTCACCTCCACCTCACCTCACCTCACCAGACCTTACCTTACCTTACATACCTTACAAGAAACCGCCCTCCCAACACAATGTCCTCTGTTAACACCCCTCCAATACCAAGCCTCTGACGAAAGTAAGCCCAACTGTAATCTTTTTGAACATTAGCTTCTCGTCTCCACAGGTATCACTGCCACCATTCCTGTACTCAACCCAGTCCGCCGCAACGTGGTAACCAGCAGAGGTTCCAATGTGACCTTGACATGTCTTGGTCGTAAGGTAAACGCCCTCGATACCGTGGTGTTATGGACGTTTAATGGCAAGAAAATAAAAGAAAATACCAACAAGAAAGCTATTGACAAGTTCTTGCCAAGAAGACGAGGAAACTTTTGTCTGCACATCTCGAACATTTCAGAGATAGATGTTGGTAAATACACGTGCATTGCACATGTTGCTAACTTCGGAAAGCCGGATGTTGCAGAAAGTACCATTAACGTAAAGATATACGAGAGCGGTAAGTCAACTTTTTTAATGACCTTGATTATGCAACAGTTCTCACTCTAGACACTTTTACACTGCATCTTCCGTAGGTAGTTTCGTTGATTTCAAGTTAAAGGAGCTATATCACGGGGATTTTGCAGATTTTTTGTCTAAACTGTCCTGAAATAAGTGGTAGGAAAAATAAGTGGTAGCCTACGTAGCTGGCGGTATTTTTGGGTTTTAAAGCGCGTATAAGCAAGCAGCGAAGCTGCGACAACGAGCGGCGGCGCCGCTCGTAACCCTAACAATTAACCCATAAAAACATGTTTGGGAGAATCTATAGGAAGATATAACACTAATTTGCGGATAGAAATCAAGCTACGGCTATAAATACCGATTTTTTGCTGACGCGTGGCAACAACGTGAAAAAGTAAAGCTTACTTTTTCAAGTTGCAATCCGTTTCCATCCGAGCCATCCGCAGCCAAAGATGCTCGTTTCAGTGCTCTATTGTTAGGTTTCCTGCGACACAAACATAATAGAGTGTCAGTTATCCACACCTACTGAATGTCAACGCACCTGGTGAAATCCGTGACATAGTCCCTTAAAAGAAGGAAATTTTAATTTAAAAATGGAAAGAACTTCCTTCTTAGACGAGGCCACAATTAATCATTTTCGAAGGCACGTGGCTCAACAAACCTGAAAAGTGGTTACGAGTGTTTCCGTGCCATGTATAATTTGGGACGCTAGAAAATTGCAGCTCCCCTCTATGTGTGACTTAAAATCACAGATAGGCCATTCGGTAGATAGTTTTTAGGTGCCACTCAAAAACTAATAAATAAATGACCTCAATATCAAGCAAACCCGAATAGTGGCTACAAAACCTGAAAAGTAGTTATGAGTATTTTTTTTGCCATGTATATGGAAAGCTGGTGTGACTTGTAACCCCAGAAAGGCCATTCGGTGGGTAGTTTTCGACGTTCTCAAAGACATATAATAAATGACCTTATTTAAGAGCCATTATTTAGCACTTATGTGTAAATAAACAAATACTGTAAATAAAAAAAAAATAGGTCACCAAGGGTGACATGAGTCTAATGCCGTATAGCATAGTGATACAGATTGCGCGGTTTTCGTAAGCCGGTTAAAATTGGTTAGAGGTTTGTGTTCGGGAGTTTAATTTAAAATGCTTATAGCAAGCTAGGGGCATCGTGGATGATTATGGATGAAAACGAAACAGTCATAAATGTTATATGCTTCACAAAATTTAAAGTATGAACAGGAGTTGATGTTACTTCTTCCGTATTGTCCGTAAAAGCAGAAACGATTAAACATTTGGACAAGATTGCGTGACGATTTACAAAAAGCATGTTCATTACAACAAGGGTTGAAGAACTTCACATCGTTTTCTTTCAGATTTTTCACCATTTTGATGATGACTCTTGAAACAGATTTTGCAATAAAAGCACTTGAAATAGTGACTGTTACTCCATTGTACTGTAAGCACTTAGTGACAGATTTTCCTAAAAACGGGTGTAAATACTCACGTCAATATAATGATGACCTTTTGAACGCTGGAAACTAGGCAATTATTATCGAGCTACCATACACAGGAGCGAAGACTGTTTATCATGATGTACAAATTTCGCGAATCATCACTTCCATATCAATGTAACCATTTTATGATTTTTCTAGCTGTAAGAAGAACTTAAGATCTCTGAGAGTCGCAAAAGCATGAAATTCGATTTCAGTGTATGGCAAAGGCCGGGACAGTGTAATACTGCAAAGCGGCCAAACAAACGCATTTTGATTTAGTCGCGTAACTTGATTTACATTTATCCATGTACATCTTTTATTTTTGAAGGTTTTTGTTTGCACTGTAAAGAAAAAATTGGTCGAAATTCGAATGACTTAAATACAAAATACGAGGTAAAGTTTTCTATTTTTTAAAACAAAATAAATATTTGGTCGCATTGTGTAAATAAACGCGAGTCGCCGTCGAAATATTTTTTCTCAAAGACGTCTTGCTTTTTAAGCAAGACGAAAACACAAGTGCTTAACTGAACTGAAAACGAAGATTTATTTTCACAAAAAGCTTACAAATGTCTTAACTGGAAAATTATTACGTCCTGTTCAAGTGTTGAATAATCGTGACTTGAGAAAGAACTTTTAATTATGCGTGGGAACACGTGTCGCTGATTGGCTGTTTTTAATTGAAACTAATCGTGCGTGTCCGTACGGAGTCCGTTCTTGCAGCTGATCATTGTTTTCTACATTACAGCGAACGATTATCGATCCCGAACCATTCCCTTGGGATTGCTAACAGCTTTTTTCATATAACAAAGAGTCTAATGCGCATGCGCAAAGCGCACGCAAGCATTAGACTCAAAAATGGTTAGAAATCCCAACTATCTAGAGGCTGACCTGTTAGCTAATTCAGTTGAATTTGGAAGCACCCAACACAAATACATCTACTGGCATGGATTTAAAACCCGGAACGTCCGGATTAAAAGTCCAGTGCCTTAACAACAAGGCCATGTTCACTTTCCCCAGGGAATTATCTAGTTGATTTTTTTTGTTTGGTAAATTTATTAAAATGGCCGAAAGGAACATATGCTTTACCGATGCCACTCAGTGGATGCCCAGTGACAACGCAGTTCTCTTGGTCAGAGGGTCTCCGTCGGCAAGACACAGAGGACACTGGTCCATTGAGCAACTGGTCCAGTCCATTCCACTTGAAAGGACAGAAGAAAGACAAGGAGATTACTCAGCATTTTTGTGTAAAGACAAACAAGACAGGAACAACACAATGGCCAGCAGGCAAATACTGTATTTACAAAAAAAGGAAAGTGTCCCTACGGTAAGGATAATAAAAAGTTTTCTTTTTCATTAGAGCGGTTTTCACTTGAGTGTCGAAAGTTAATTGCGTTTGCTTTGGTTTTGCATTACTACGCTTAGTGATTGGCTTAAAAATCTCGCGCCACTTTCTCAGCCAATCAGGAGTAAAACCAAAACCAATCGTGATTCGCTCGCGCACGTTTTCCCGCGCTTTGTGTATTTGCTTCGATTTTTGATTGGTTTACTGGATTGTCTGTGTCCTTTGTGATTGGCCAAAGTAATTACTTTGGTTTGGTTTTACGACACTCAATTGAAAACTGCTCCATCTGCTCGACACTCAATTGAAAACTGCTCTATCTGTAGCTACAGTTGAATCCCGACCGAACCCTCAAGGGAGCGAATTGAAAAAGGTTCGACTTATCAAGAGGAAAATTAGTAAGAGAATGATTGGTAAAAGGTTAGAGTTGTTAAGGGTTTGCGTTATCGAGATTCAACTGCAGTATGAAAAAAATATTTTAATGCAGAAGACCACGCAACAAAGAATAAAATCCACTTGGCTTATCTGTTACCGGAAATCTTTTTCAAGAGATGCTTGTACCAGACGTCACTTTAAGTGTAAATAAAACCAAATTGATGACAAGGCTGGTACTTCGGCATGTTCGGTTGAAGGCGTGGGCTTTAGTGGTCAATATTTCAAGTAGCAGTGCTGGACTTCTTCAGGACTTGTCAGTAATAAAATGTAGTTAGTCAGGTGGAAAGCGTCACCCAACCTTTGAACAACCTGGGCCTGACTGGAGAGAGGCAATGTGTGAGCAAAAGCTTACATTTGCCTCGTTTCCTTGTTCATCAATTTTCAAGATATACAGTTTAGGGAGGGGGGTGGTCTTGTTAAAAAAGGAACTACTCGACGGGGGGAGGGGCTTTCAAGAGGGGGCTTATGGAGCTTTTAAGGTAATTACCAACCACTGTGGCCATAAAAAAATGTAACCAGCGAGATGGAAATATGCCTTTCTCGATTATGCTAGCATTTTTTCGGCATTTTTTGGGAAAACGAGCATTTGTTTTCGTTTTTTCTTAAAAAAGAATTGCTAGCATTTTCTGTCATTTTTCATGACTGTGATCCAGATTTCAGCACTCAGAACTCAGAAGGATAAATAATCCTAAAGTTTCACATTTTGATTACTTAATTTGATTGTTTTCTGTCTGTTTCGAGTCGACTGTTTGTGCGTTGTATTACGTATACTTGTGTGTGTGCACCAACGAAAAAAAAAAGGTATGGGTGGTCAACGGGTAACTCTTTCTCTTGCTCAGCCAAGATCAGCGAAGATGGCGTCGGCCACGAACTTGCAAGATAGACCAGTTCCATCATCTATAGCAAGTGATCGATCACTACAGTCCACTACAGTATCACCTGTTGTTGATATGAGCATATAATGTAAGAGTTTGTACGTTTTGTTTAGAAATAAAACAAAGCATTCTTTGGAATTCAAGTGGCATTTTTTAAAGGAATCAGGCATTATTTTAGCATTTTTTGGCTTTATTCGAGAATTTCTAGTAGCATTAAATGCCAGTTTTACTAGCATAATCGAGAAAGGCCTAGATGGAAAGGAGTTAGTAGATGACAAACTACAAATAAATATTACTTTTTCTGCCTCTTGACAGGATTTCATGAAGGCTCGATCAAGTGGGATGACGAGGATACTAAAAACAATAACTTGGCCAGCGGTGTCCTGCCGGAAGGTACTTACAACAAGGACACTGTCATGTACTTCTGCTGTCGGTCAGATGGGTCAACGGAGACACCTATCGAACTTCCCATGAACGATCCGTTCTTCCTTTTAAAACACTCGAGCAGTTGTCAGGCCGTAATGGGCATGCGTGCTACGGAGGAGTGGTTATTCTGGGATTGCGAAGACCGGGACAACAAAAACTCCTTTTATGGAGAGATCCCGGAATCCTTCATAGCAAAGGACATAAGACTTAATTACTGCTACTACGTCCAGAAGTAACACTTTTGGCTATGCCTTTTTTGCTTGTAAATTTACGAAACCGACTCTGTAATATCAAGACCACAACGAAAAACCAATGAAATAAGCCAGGTGTATATATGTATCAGTAAAAATACAAGAAACTAACGATAATCTTACGGCAGACATCTTTAGCGACGAAGAATCGTCAAAAGAAACGTAAAGCCAAACTATTAGAATATGATGGCTCAATTTTTTTATTTGAAAGCACATCTTTTAAAAATATAAAGAAATGCATGCGTTAAATTATAAGGTTAGCTGTTCGTGTCAAATAGAAATAACGATAAGCTTACGGCAGACACATCTTTACGACAAAAAAGCGTCAAAAGAAACGTAAAGCCTTTCTGTTAGAAGATGATGGCTTAATTTTTTTATTTGAAAGCACATCATTTAAAATATGAAGAAATGCACGCGTTAAATTATAAGATTTGCTGTTCGTGTCAAATAGAAATAGCGATAAGCTTACAGCAGACGAATCTCTTCGACAAAGAAGCGTCAAAGAAACGTGAAGCCTAACCATTATAAATAATGCGATGGCTCAATTTTTTGATTTGAAAGCTCATCTTTTAAAATATAAGGAAATGCTTGCGTTAACGTTAAATTACATGGTTAATTGTTCGTGTCAAGTTGTAACAAAGGTTTTGTGGTCCCTACTACGGATAATAAATTTCACAACACTAACAAGTGGCTTAAGCTATTTGCATTGCGTTTATATTGTTAGGGACGGACATCCCCCCCGGCCCCTCCGGTTATTTCTAATGGTCCGTCCCTTAAGGTGCACAATTCCGCGTGTTCTTTTACTTACAACAAAGCTTGATAAAGATAGTGGTCGTTCGTCCCGTAAACAGGTATGGCGACCGTTCGTATTTGCCAAGGCATAATGATTTAATTATCGCCTTTGTGTTGTTGAAGTAGGAATCGATTTCTAAGTCATAAAACTGCAAACAAGGCTCAAAAAGAATCTTTTCCATTGGTTGA
>NW_027557038.1:0-7174 GCF_052425735.1 Oculina patagonica
TATTTTCAAATAACATCGCTTTTTATTTTTATTTCCAAGGATATAGAACCGTTTTAAAAGATACTTGACTGCCTGCTTTATAAACTGCTTTTATCTAGTGTCTTTAAGAAAATCAATACTGACACCCTGTAAAAGGCCTAAATTTTTATTTGTTCAGGGCACGTGAACGGTAAATGTTACGCTACAGGGGATTATCGCAGGATAATCAAATAAATCAATGGTCCTGACGAGATGTACGGCATGTAAGAAGCACACGGGGGGGGGGGGGGTGGGGGGGGGGGAGCACTCATAAGAAAGGGACAGGGATACTCGTCGGAAAATTTGGCATGCCTCAAGCTTTTATTTCGACCCCCAAAGAAGACCATTTTTATGCCTGATCTGTCTGGACAGCCAACAAAGTATGACGTTTTTTTTTTTATTTTTTCACGCGCACCCTAAAAAAGACCTTGATGGCAAAGTGACCCCAAATTTACACCCCTTGGCGAAACAAGGAGCACATCCCGGTACGACTACAACGCCCCGAAGTAAATGTGAGGCTTCGTTTTTAGGCTTGGCTAATATAATAGGGGTCCTTTCCCCCCGCCTCGCCCACACACGACATTGGATCATTCTGTGCCCTCAACACAAATTCATCTTCAAGATTTTCCAAGAATGTCGCAACAAAGCCTCCCTTTCATGAATTCAGCTGACCAAGATATGATGAGAAACTGGGCATAACACACACGGTAAGAACGTTAGATAACGCACCGTCCAATAAGTATAAAGCTGGAACTCTTCCTATAAAATGTATCAGACCGCTACCCATCATGGAGAACGATACATATTCAATAAAACAACCTTGATTATCAGAGGAATTGGCCTCGTGAGTGAAAACGCTCCTTAGTGGAAAATCTGACGTTAAAGACAAGTCTAAGCTATGTTAACACGGGACGGCTCCTGAACGGTCCCGTGTAAACAGAGTAGAGCCGGTTCCAAACGGTTCCATGTAAACAGAAGCCCGTCAGGTCCGGTCCCTCTTAAATGTAGCCTATGTTTTCTACGTTAAGAGTCCATGCGAAACTTACTTTTGAAAATCTCAGGGAGAAATTGTAATCGAACGCTGAAGCTAAAACTCCCGCGCAAAACAGGGGTTTGCACCACGTGACAGTTTTCGACCAATTACGATAGACTGGCGGCGATGAGGGCGGTTACTAATGAATCAAGATGGCGGCTTCCATAGCACTGTAAGACCGCGGATCCAGGGGATTTTCTTCGCAACAGAAGATGTCCATGAGGTATTACTTTTACTGTTTGTGTTGTTGTAAAGATAAAGAGACATATGCCATGTTTATGGAAAGTGAAACAACTCAGGAACTTATTTTAGATTTCATGATCTCTTTTTATGGTTCAAAACACTGAATAACATGTCAGGCTTAATTCACCAATGGCAAATGCTTATGAATGCGCCGAAGCCAAGCATTAAAAAAACCGTTTTATATGCGACATAACTAAAGTATTAGAAGAACAACACATTTGTATGGTTATCTATAGAATTGGGATCTGTCAGTCTTGACCAGTCTTTCGCTTACTGATCTGTGATGCTAGATTGTTCATATTAGAAGCTTCTAAACGGTTCCGTATCAAATGAAGAATAAGATCCTGTACTTTACCTGAGCAATTTTGCTTATATTGAGCCTGATACTGGTCTAAGTATTCCTGGAATTGTGGCAACTTGTAGAAAGTCATGACTGGTATCATGATGATGTTATCACCCACGTCAGACCGGTCCATGGACCACCTTGTGGACCCGAGTCCATGGACCACCCCTAATTTTCAAAAGAAAATCAAAGTGTAGAATGGGGTCAGGGTATAAATTGACGGCAGGTACCAAAACCCAAAACAACGAAATGAAACCACCGGAACGAAATGACCAAAACAAGCTAAACCACCAAAACGAAACCGCCGAAACAACTGAAACAGCTGAAACGAGTGACAAAGACAACAAGACAAAATCACCGAAACAAGCAAATTTTTTACCAGCTAACCGTAAACAGACTAACCTGAGTCCTAGATAGGCTAACCGGAGTCCTAGTTAGGCTAACCGGAGTGCTATTCAGTCTATAAACCGGAGAGCACCTTCCATGCCTTCCACTCCGATTGGCCACTCCAGTTAGCCTAGCTGAGCCTAATAAGCGCTACACAGTTTATAACAATATTTTGACAATATTGTGATCTTATTAGCCTAATTAGCACTCCGGTTAGCCTCAGTAGCACTTCGGTTAGCCTGAATAAGACTCAGGTTAGCCTGCTTACGGTTAGCTCTCGCTAATGGTAATGGTTTCAGTGATTATGTTTCGTTTCGCTCGTTTCAACCGTTTCGGCGGTTTCGTTTTGGTTGTTTCAGTGGTTTCGCTAATTTGGTTTTGGTCATTTTGTTTAAGTGGTTTCATTTCGTTGTTTTGTGTTTTAGTACCTGCCGTCAATTCATACCCATTCTACACTTTGATTTTCTTTCGAAAATTAGGGGTGGTCCACAGGGGTGGTCCATGGACCGGGTCCACAAGGTGGTCCATGGACCGGGTCCACAGGGGTGGTCCATGGACCCGGGTCCATGTTTTGTATATGTCCGTGCTTACACTGTGGACATATTACTACTGAGGCCATGCTAATAAAATGTTTCGTTTCCCATCCCCTGACCGACACTTTTTTTTCGAAATGTAAAAAAAATCCAGATTCACTAGTCATAGCCTGTGAATGAAGCAAGTACTTTAATTTTCAAGCACCCGATCTTGTTTTGTTAACAGCAATTGGTATGATGTAATGTCCTTGTCCTTAATTGACATCGATACTGTTTCGCTGTTTCGTGCCAAGGGCAAAACGATTGTTCCAACATTCTCAGCAAGATTGGGATCGACTAAAACAAAATCTTTCGGTTCTGCATCTCCTAGCTTCTTAAATGAACCCAGACCCCTTTAAGTGTTCATTCTTTTTTTTTTGCCTGACCGACCGACCCACCATCACAAGAGACAAGACGATGGGAAACAAAACAAATTGATATTGGGATGGCCTGAGTAGATAAAAAACCATAAGCACATTGCAAAGACTGCCTCACATAATATAAGCTGATGCTTGTGTCAAATGCTGTCTTCACTCTCACTAGGATGAACGTCTGACATTTAATTTGCAGCCTGCAGACTGCAGACTTACAGTCTTTCACTTCGGTTTGCCTGAATAGCACTAAGATTAGCCTGTTTACAGTTAGCTCTCAATAATGGTAATGATAAGAGTCTGCAGTCTGCAAATATCAGACACCACACTAGGATAAGTGCTTATGGCCTCATGTTTACAAGAATGCTTATATTTCTTGGTAGCTTATTTGCTAGCTTGTGTATAGCCGTCCCGCTCCCCTCAAAAAAAATCGGAAGGGGAGCAGGGCGGCTGTACACAGACTACTTATTTGCGAATGAAAATTGCAAAACCACCTAATTATTGCCAATTCACTTAGTCAAACTGTCACCCAGCCTATTTTTTTTTTTTTTTAAAAATGAAATCACCACAGTATATTAAATGGGAAGTTACACCATGGGATGGGATGACCATGGGATGTTTCATTCCAGTTTATCCACAGCCCATCTGGGTTTCCTTTGGAATTTTAATTGTTAATAAAACATATACTGGACAAAATATCATTGCTTTTGTGGTTGAACTGGAAGTGACAGAAATGTATGGAGGCTAAATGACATGTAGTTGTAGAATATATTTCACAAATCAAGTAAATTTTCTTTTGTTTCTGTTCCAAATTTTAAATGTTTGATCATACAACTGCAAAGGAAGATATTATCCTTTTGTGCTAAACCAAGGATCATAATGAGGTGTGGATCCAGAGAAAATGGTGACCATTTTCCGATAACAAGATCAGCACCAAAGGTGTGACCCTCAATTGGGTTCTGGGGGCATGCTACCCTGGAACATTTTTAGATTTCCCCCAGGAACATTTTTAGATTTTGCCCCCTAAAGTGTCATTTCTGTGTTCTTTGAGTCACTTGGACAAGATGTTGACCAGTTCCATTTTCCTTGGATGAAGTTTTCCAAATTGGCAGATAAATTTTCCAATGCCAAGATCTATGTTTTAATTAATATCGAATAATATTTAAATTTCAATGAATGAGTGTCACGTTTTTGATATTAAAACTTGGACAATTTCTTGAACTCTGAAAGTATATTTTAATTACAAGGTCTGAAAATCTATTTCATAAAACCAGTAAGGATCTGTGCCTGATAATGTAAGTAAGTGGTTATGTGCTGCATTTTAAAAAGTTTTGTTGTTGTTAAGAGAATTATTTTCAGAAGTTGACTGGAATTTTTTTTAAAGATACCTGATCTCATCTCAAAACTATTGTACTCAGACAGAAGCCACTACTCTGCAAAAAGACAGGTGGTCTCTTCATGTGAACCCCCCACCTTCCCTACCTTAAAAGCCTTTCTTGTTTGTATAACTATAACAGGAGTAGAAATTAAAAAAGATTCAAACCTCCTTGTGCCATTTCTCTAGCAATTGATGCAAGCTTGTTTTGCAGCTAATATGAAAGTCTCAACATGAATTTTGATGCCGACCCTACTTCTGTCTACCAATAGTTTGAGAATGAGAATTTTATTGATAACATGGGATCTGTGCTTTCGTTTTGGACATATTACTACTGATTAGATAAATAACCATAAGTACATTGTAAAGACTGATTCACAAAATGCAAGTAAGATTTAAACCTCCTTGTGCCATTTCTCTAGCAATGCAAGCTTGTTGTGCAGCTAATATGAAAGTCTCAACTTGAATTTGATTCCGATAAATGTTGTCCATTTGGCTTATCAGACAGGTGGTGTCTTGCATAGCCCCCTACCCCTACACAAGGTGGGTCCTCGTCGAGTACCCTTGTTATTACCACTTCCCTAAATATAATTATATTAATCAGGGCTGGAAAAAAGGGAAAATTGTTTGATAGTTGATTTTTGGTTAAGGTAAAAAACATTCCCTGCTAGGCCAATGTCCATAGGTGGACACCTGTCATAAGTAATGGCATTTGTCATGGTCCTAGCGCCCGGGGGTGGGAGAGTGGGTTGTTAAAGGATCTTTGGCATAAATAAAGTTTTAGACTTAGAAAACTCAAATTTGCTTCCCCATCTTAGATTTAATAGTTGAATTGCATACCCCATCCCAGACCGGAAGTGAAGAAGATGTTTTTTTTTTAATTTTTTCTAAAATACTTCACTGTATATTTTTGCACATTTCAAAATGACCCAATTTAGATAAGCAAAAAGATATAAATTTGGTGTAGCTTTTCCCCATTTAGTGACCCCATTTCAGGCTAAAAGGCCCAAATTAGAACCCCATCACAGACCTGAAAGGTCAAAAATGCAACCCCATCCAGTGGGACATACCCATTTATTGTATAGAAGGTATTACCCCTCCCCCCTCAGGGGGGTCCCAGCCACATACAAATATTTCATTTTTAACCTCAGTGAGTGACTAGCCTCCCATAAGCAAACATCTCTTAGATGTGGGCACTTTTTCTGGTGCCAAGTATGTCTGCTTATAATCATGTGAGGTCTGACTGCTGTTTTTTTTTTAACTTTAATGTGAAACACGATTTACTGTAATTTAAATAATTTGAGGTTATCTCTTTACAGGTGTTGTAAAGGCAGTCTGAGATGACCTCCCCTTATCTCAAAAATGAAGTAAGTGCTAATAGACCCACTTCTCTTTATTTTTGAACTTCATTCAAAAGATCTTGCTTATTTTGTGGGAGAGACAGCAAATTTCAAGTTTCATGTGTGTCTGATAATTTAACAGACATGTACATGTAATGAGATTGTCAGAGGAAGAGATGAAACAGTGCTTAATAAGTTTGTTTTTTTTTTATTTAAAGTACTGATTGGAGGAGGGGGAAGGGGGATATTCAGGAGGTGATTAATTTCAAAATAGGCCAAAAGCACTGGAAGCATCACATAATGCACTGCTTACAATATAATATATTAAATTAATTATATTAAAAAGTGCTTTGTGAAACCTGGTGCTAGTGCAGAGAAGGAAAACCTGGGCCGGGTTGTTCGAAAGGTGATTAACGCTAACCCAGGATTAAAAGATGATCGAGGTTTTAATTTCTCTTCTTTTGAAGGCTTTTCCATAGCTAATGTTTTGTGAAATTTAAGATTGGTCCACGTCAAAACTGGGGGACAAAGAATATAAAAAGAAAACCTCAACGAAATGTTTTAAAATTGAATTCAAAATTCACGCTAATCCTGGATTAGCTTAATCATGCTTTGAACAACCGGGCCCAGGTAGTTAATGGAGGAGCAAGACTGGTGAGAATAGACAGGACTGAGAAGGAAGGGTTGGGGAGGGATAGTTCTCCTGTATCATACCCATATACAGTGTAGGTAGTAGGGCTGTTGGATGAGCTCCTGTATTTTACTCATGGTTGGGCGTCTCCTTATATATGGTGTGCTCTTTCTGACCACCAGGATTGGTCCAGTTCAGTTGAAAAATGCCACAAGGATACTCAGAATAAACCTGACTAGTAGAAGGCATCCATCAGTCTCAGAAGACTGTGGATTATATTTGAATTGCTTGTTTTGCTTTGTTGATGATGTCTCAGTGTTGTGGCTGAAGAGGCCAATGTGGGAGTGACAGTCTCTGTTACAGAGCATGCATGGCTGAAGGCGGTGACTACTTCTAACTACTTTTCAAATGCAAGGCTTTTTGAAAAATCATTTCTTTAGGCATGTTCTGAGATAGGTCAGTTTAAGGAACACTGTCACGAGCTTCACTTAAAAAATTTGCAAGCCTGCGTAGAGGTACGGAAACCTACAAATAGTGGTCCAGTTTTGTTGAAAATTGCTATGCCAGTGTACTGAAGCTCTAAACAAGTGATATTATTGCGATACCATCAGGACCTTTGGTTATCAAATTGAAAAAGTTAGGCTGACTTTTTTTAAGTTCTGCTCTAGTGGTCTGGAAAAACAGCTTAAAAATAATAGTATAATAAAGCCCCCCCCCCCCCCCCCTCTTTATTCAACAACAATTTACTTTATATCATGTCGATGTTCAAGGCGCATTTCATGAACAAGCGAGAGAACTTCACCAATTTTAGTACCTTTTACTGAAGAGCAGAAAAAATCCCGTGATAGTGTCCCTTAAAAT
>NW_027557039.1:0-14804 GCF_052425735.1 Oculina patagonica
GAGTGTATCTGTCGAGGAACTATCGGCTGATAGTTGCCCGCGGAAATTTGATGTTCTTAAAACAAATATTAGCCCGAGAAGCGAAGCTTCGAGGGCAAATATGCTAGTTTTAAGAACGTCAAATTTCCAAGGAGCAACTATCAGACCGATAGTTCCGAGACAGAAACACTCTATTGTCTTTATTGTTCACCACTAAATTTTTTTCTTCGCGCACATACAAAAACAAGCATCGTGAATTATTTTTACTTTTGAGGATAAAAAACTCAATTGAAAGCCGAAATTTAACAAACGAAACAAAACCAGACGAGAAACCCACTAAATGCAGTGAATTTGGTTGGGTTTTTTTTGTCTGCAGGCAGCTTGTTTACAAAAAACAGTCACGGGCGGGCACTATCGATCCGGGGATTTTTCCGGGAGGGCACTATGGGCTGATAGTGCCCTCCGGCGGACGGGCACTATCGCGTCACGTGTTCAATTTTAACCAATCAGAATCGGAGAAAATTTAGTGGTGAACTATAATTCTTTATGGGAACCCGGTGCCAGATTACGTAAAAATAAATGGAGCAAATATTAAACCCGATATTAATATACTTCAATGTTACATTTGTTAGAAAGCGCGTGTTGTTTAAAGGAGCAATGTCACTGTATATTAAGTCATTTTTGTCTCGTGTCGTCATGACGACGTTGTCATGACGACACGAGATAATTGTACAGGGGGATATTTTCCCGCCATGTCAATATTTTTCCCGCCATGTCAATATTTTTCCCGCCATGTCAACATTTGCTTTGTGAGGCCGCGGAATTTTCCCGCCATGTTAACATTTGTTTTGTGATCGGATGCCGCCGGAATTTCATATTAAAGAATAATTGTTTCTTTACAAAGGTCGCAACTAAAGCGCTGGTTTATCAAACAGTAAGTTAGGAGTATTTATTGTAAAGGGCTTATTATGTAAAAATACAGGCACGCTAAAAAAGAGATGACGTTTTTTTCTGAACTTGCAGCAAACGAGCAAATTTTAAGTGGTGTAACAGGCAATAAAAATGGAACAGAAATAAGGCCTCTTTTAGCTGGCAACAGTGCCTATCCGCTAACGAACTGGCTAGTGAAACCCTACCCGGACAGAGGACACCTGACTCAGGAGCAGCGAAAGTTTAAAACCTAAAGTTCGGTGCGCTACGATCTGTAGTGGAACGAGCATTTGGCATGTTGAAAGTTCGTTCGAGAATTGCGTTGAAAAAGGTTGAACAAAAAACGAGCATCATTAAAAAGACTATGATTGCTACGTGACTTTTGCACAACTTTGTATTGAAAGGGGTGACCTTTGTGGCATGAATAACAACAATTTAATAACAGAAGATAAACGATTAGATAAAGACAATTATTTTGATGCCAAATCTTTAAAAATGTCAACTGTGGCGTTTGTTTGTTCAAATCTAGCGTTGTGCTGTTCCAAACTTTTTCCCACATTTCAATAAAAGAACTCTGCCAGTCTGGAGTCGTACTTTTTTGCCTTTCTTTTTTCAGGCGGTTCTGATTCATCGAGAGAAACATTTACACTTTCGATTTGCAAAGCCTCGTTTACACTCGGCTCTGAGGTAAAGGTAGAACTCAATGTATGACCGAAAGAGGGAAATTATATTTGATGAGTTTTCTTAGGATTGAAGAGCAGAAATGTCAATCTAAAGCGCAAAACATACATTGCTTTTTTATTTTCTTGACCCGAAGATTGACCTGAGTCAAGAGGCACTACATGTAGCTTCATATATCCTGCTGTGAATTCCACGCTACAATGGACACAACAGACGACAACAACAGCCTTTTCAGTGCATGAATGAAGCTCTTAAGAGGAATACACGTAGATGTGACGCATTTTTTTCTTTAAATTAGCTGTACGCTTTTCAATTTTGGATATATTTGAGCTGCAGCCAGCAGTTATCAAGAAAAATACAGACAAGTTTTACGTTCTTAAAATAACATTCTAACCTTTGCCGACAAGATTGTACTGAAAATCAATGAAATTAATTGTAACTCAAGCAGAAAACGCGTAGAAGAAGAATGAAATACACCAGGTTATTACAAACGCATAATACAATGTACTAACCGAAAGAGAGAAATTATATTGATGAGTTTTAGAACGGATCTGAAAAGCAGAAGTGTCTAATAATCAACAAGATGTCATTAGATGGACCTGCCTGTAAATTTTTCGTTGTCGTTGTTGTGCATATAACGCTAGTATACCGCAACTTAAATTGAGCGAGAAAAGCAGTTTTTAACATGAAGCTCTAAAATCTCTTTGGAGTGTCTTGTCTTGTGGTCGCTTGTAAAGTTTTAATTTGTGCAATTGTGAGATGTATCAGAATAACAGCTTCACGTTGCCAATTTAAAGAATAGCGTGCTTTCATTTGATATCTATTATTTTATCTTGAGAGTTTTGGAAAGTAGTTGAAAATCATTTCTGTTTACCAATCGTAGGAAAATGGTGGATGTTTCAACAGGATATTTACTGTAACAACTGTATTTATAGAGATTACAGTCGTGGAATATAGCAGATATAGCTTTTATATCAACGTAACTAGTATCTAATGGTAAAAATGTTGCTGAAAGAGAGGACGGGGATGTAAATATCAGTTGTTCGATCGGTAAGCATTGTTCTTTCTTTGTGCAGACAACTTTTTTTAAATTTAGCCGCGGCAACAGATTGTATCGGGGTTAAAGAGGGATTGTAATCTAAGGAATTAGTTGGTCGGGATTGAATGCCCAGGGAGAAAAAGGGGGGGGGGGGGGGGGGTACTCCGGCTTGTTAATGACGGGGATGATCGAAGGATTTTTTGGGGTTTGAAAATTTTGATTCCGGGATTTTTTTGGGTTGGAAAATTTGGCAAGTATTTTTTTGGGTGACTTGATTTAGATAGGGGATTTTTTTGGGTATTAAAAACGAACTAAAGTGAATTTGCCGCGGCCTTGGCGTATTTATGTATAATGAATAGACATAACGAGCGTTCTTTGTATTATGTTATTGCTCCTCCTGGCAATTTAGGGGTAATTTGGCAAGGGATTTTTTTGGGGGGTTATTTTTGGTCCAGGGATTTTTTTGGGTAATGTCGGAAGGCTTAGAGATTTTTTGGGGTCCTGAGTTTTGCCTTCATTCGATCATCCCCGTCATTTACAAGCCGGAGTACCCCCCCTGGGATTGAATGTCAAAGGTTGCACACATAACACATGTCGTTTGAACAAAAGGTTTGAATCGTTTGAATCGTTAGTCGATTGAATACCCAACCATTTTAAAGTTATGACCAGTTATGGTACAGCATAGTAAGCTCTGTGTAGAAGTTAAAGTCTCTCTTTAAAAGTGAGATTTGTGCGAGTTAAACACTACTACATAGTTTATTGCGTACGTTCGCGCGGAATCACGTGTCAAGCAAGATCGAATGTTTTCTATTAAGCAGAACCTAGCAGAATATTTCATTCAGTAGATTTAAATAGCGAAGAAAATGACTGTAATTTACACGTTCTTCAGCCGCTGCGTTGTAGCTTTGGCGTTACAAAAACATTAAGACCGGCTCAAGAGTGACCAAAACCAAATTTCTCCTCACAATATCAATACTAAATCAGTAGAAGAGGTTATAAGAATTAACAAAATCATCACCACTCGCATGTCAATATCACTTAACAGGCTAAGCGTTCACGAATAAACACCCAAAGCGATATCTCATATAGCGTGAAGAAAGCACATGGAAGTCATAGTATAAGTATACAGTAGAATTAATGTATGCTTAGTGAACCAAAGTGCAATACAGTGCAATGTCTGTCATCTTTTTCTGCTCTTATTGGAGTTATATAACTGATCAACTTTACAAGCAATAAATAGACGTGAAAAGCGATCTATTTTTTAAATAAACTCTAAAAAGTGACACGAGACACTAAGCCCAGAGGGCTTTTGATTCTGATTTCTTTCAAATTCAAGGGAACCTCAAAAAATAGTTTTCTAACCGTAGAAAACAAAAAAAAAAGTAATAAAAAGGCGAAAATTACCAAGAATGGTTTTAACTGATAAAGATTAGGACGACAGATTTGACATTTGCTCCTTCAACAATGTAATATGCATAAGCGTGTGCACTATCGAGTTTTATAGTTCACCACTAAAGTTTCTCCGATTCTGATTGGTTTAAATTGAACACGTGACGCGATAGTGCCCGTCCGCCGGAGGGCACTATCAGCCCATAGTGCCCTCCCGAGCGCACCCGTGCATTTTTTTGTAAACAAGCGTGCCTGCAGACAAAAAAAACCAACCAAATTCACTGCATTTGGTGGGTTTCTTGTTTGGTTTTGTTTCGTTTGTTAAATTTCGGCTTTTAATTGAGTTTTTTATCCTGAAAAGTAAAAATAATTCACGATGCTCGTTTTTGTATGTGTGCGCGGAAGAAAATTTAGTGGTGAACAATAAAGACAATAGAGTGTTTCTGTCTCGGAACTATCGGTCTGATAGTTGCCCCGCGGAAATTTGATGTTCTTAAAACAAATATTAGCCCGAGAAGCGTAGCTTCGAGGGCTAATATGCTAGTTTTAAGAACATCAAATTTCCGCGGGGCAACTATCAGCCGATAGTTCCTCGACAGAAACACTCTATTGTTAAAATGGTGCACGCTTACGTACGTACACTGAATTTGCCAGCCAATTTTGTTTTGATTTATGCTATGCCAACAGAATACATTTACTTATAATATTTTGCATCGGACTTAGAAAAAGGTGAAAAACATGGATGCCACCCCTAATAAATACCTGTTAGGATAAATAAGTGTATGTATGTTTTCACATTTACCACGGTTTTATTAAGTTCGATCGGCCCATATATGGTACATGTTTAAGCTAGCAATCTCCTGAAAATAGCAACTGTCCAAACGTATCGATAAGCTAAGACGAAAACAAAAACGCTGAAAGCAACGAGGGTCGTAACTGTAAAAACAAATGGAATACCGTGTCACTATAACACAGTGAGTCACTTAGGGGTTCCTAGTATCTGCAGGGAAGGAAATGAACAAATCCATTTAAAATTTTCGAGGGAATGCGCGCTTCGTATTTACGATCTACTTATACCTACTTTTTCTTTTAGCTGTACTGAAACGTCTCCTAGGAACCGTATATATAATAAAAGTGTTAATACAACGTCCAACTGTAATGTTGCCTTTTACCTTTAAGTATTTGTGGTGCATAAAAATCTTAACCAAAAACGAACTTGGAGAGATCAATAAAATGTCGAGGAACGGATGCAGTTCTGTATCAGTACTACTAAGGGATGATGGAGAAAGATACACAAAGATACGATACGAGAACAAGACAAAATTAGCTTGAAATGTACACTGTACGATATTTCGGTTTCCAAAACAGCCTTCTAGGTGAGCTTAATTTTAAAACTAAAAATTCGTACAAGTAATTATAGATAATTCGTTTTGGAAACCGACGGAAATATCGGGCAGTATAATAGCTCTATAAATACGATTTCTGCCTTTGGGAGGATATTTCAATTTTGTTTTGTATTTTGCCTCTGTCGTCAAGACCAATTTACCGTTTAATTTTCGTTGTCTCTGTAGAACTTCGAAGTTCTAAACTTATTGTTTGCTTACTTGAAAAAATTGATTAGCTAGAGCTAAGAAATGAGGAAATAGCTTGGGTACGGCGTGAAACGTTGGCACGGGATCGCGTGACCTGGCTGGGGCATTGACGTCATCGGATTCTGTTTTGAAAATTTATGCTAAAAAAATCAGTTTCTCTCTTGACATATAAATACTCGACACGAAGCGAAGAACTTGAGTATTCACTTACGGTTAAATGATGGAGACGAAGAGTTTTCTTGCCGTGCTGTTTTTCGCTCTTTTGTCGACGGCGTTAGGTAAGAGTTGTGATTATTAATGCTATGAAATAATAACTGATCGAAAGGCGACTTCGCGGATATAGACTTTGTCAGTGATTCCTTCCGCCATCAGTCCTCCGAATCCACAGTAACTGTTGTGATTTGAACGAAATTTATGTCGGCGCAGACGTATTCAATTTCGACGGTTTCATGCTCATAATTTTGCATTTGTACGCTTACCTGTTCAGATTTGTTCCCGTATATGCGTTTTGTTTACACAGCAGTGTGCAAGCGCTTTTGTAGTACGTTGATTCTTCACACGCATTTGACGATTTTTTTATTCGAAATGTGACAAAAAAGACTAATCTTGTATCATTTTAATCACGGAACGAGGTCTTAAAGTTTTAAACGTTATATGTGACCGCAAAACGTGTAGATCGCGGTTTAAAAAAGTTCCGAAATTTTGAAAGCGAATAGTGCGTTCTGCTCTATTTTGACGGAAATAAGATGACGTCATTCCTTTTTAAGGAAGCGTAGCAGCGTACAAGGAAGGTTTCATGTAGTATGAGATATGAAAGGCTGTGAATGTGAATGTCTTTACGGAAGGGAATATATTTGTGAGTGATCCAGCATAAACAAGAACAGTCGGTCGGCCGTTCGAAAAACATTAAGATTACAAGGGACAGATCGCTTGGTCGGTGGTTATCAAGGTGGATATATACTAAAGGACGGTGCGAAACCTTTGGAAAGCAAATAATACTTTTGAACGTGCAACAATGCAAAACTAAGCTTATCAGCTTATCTTATCAGTCGGGAAGTTGTTGGTTTTGAAAGTGAAAGTATTAGGTCGTTTTCTACATCAGCTTTATCGAATTCAACACCCATCTCTCCCCCCTCTTCTCCCCTGCTCGCGCTCCCTCCCCCCGTATGGGGGGGGTTGGTCGAGGGGTGGGATTCATATTGTTTTGGGTCCATGAGACGGTTTACAGGACAAGATACTAGATGGCGAATCCAAAGGTGGATTGGGAGGTTTAGGTTGAAATAATTAGTGTTAGTCGCGCGCTCGCGTAGCTCTTTAAGCGGTAAATTTTCTTGATTTTTGTCGTCAAAGTGCACAATATTGTGGGTTTTGGACTGCAATCCTTTAGAGTTTCTACTAAAACAATAAGACTACTCGCCCTCGTTTTCTATGAGCAATAGTCAACTCGGCTGCGCCTCGTTGACTATTTTAACAATAGAGTGTTTCTGTCGAGGAACTATCGGCTGATAGTTGCCCCGCGGAAATTTGATGTTCTTAAAACAAATAGTAGCCCGAGAAGCGAAGCTTCGAGGGCTTATATGCTAGTTTTAAGAACATCAAATTTCCAAGGGGCAACTATCAGACCGATAGTTCCGAGACAGAAACACTCTATTGTCTTTATTGTTCACCACTAAATTTTCTTCCGCGCGCACATACAAAAACGAGCATCGTGAATTATTTTTACTTTTCAGGATAAAAAACTCAATTGAAAGCCGAAATTTAACAAACGAAACAAAACCAGACAAGAAACCCACGAAATACAGTGAATTTGGTTGGGTTTTTTTTTGTTTACAAA
This sequence comes from Oculina patagonica, assembly GCF_052425735.1. Lineage (NCBI taxonomy): Eukaryota > Metazoa > Cnidaria > Anthozoa > Scleractinia > Oculinidae > Oculina > Oculina patagonica. Next base: position 7,445 of record NW_027557039.1, read on the forward strand.
AAAAGTCACGGGCGGGCACTATCGATCCGGGCATTTTTCTCGGGAGGGCACTATGGGCTGATAGTGCCCTCCGGCGGAAGGGCACTATCGCGTCACGTGTTCAATTTCAACCAATCAGAATCGGTGAAAATTTAGTGGTGAACTATAATTGCTCATAGAAAACTTGGGCTCGTAGTCTAATTGTTAAAGAAAATTAACTTGTGTGTCTGATGTCTGTGGATAACCTCAGGGAAAACCCCACTACCGATATTTCCCGTTACTTGGGTCAAAATGCAATATTTGAAAGAAGCTAAATTATTTGCTGTTTTGTGACAATACCAAGTGTGATTTTGCAGTTGTCAAGAATCGAACATTTCATGTCGTGGCCATTATTTGGAAAGTAGGGCATACTTATGGCGAAATAATTTTTTTGTATAGAATCATTTATCAAATTATTTCTGTAATTTATTATTCATTTTATTAATTATTCTACCTTAAAGGTTGGCAAGAATGTTCTCTAGAACTGGCCCCAAATATCCAACTACCAATTACATGTAACACCACTTCATACGACTGCAGCCAGATGACGTGTTTAGCTACCTTCAGCCAAGAGGATATCAGGCTGTCCGTGGACATTAACCAATGGCAAGACCCTGTGACTGCTGACGTCACCGTGTCAGTTCCAGAGCTAAGATTTGATTGGTCAGCCAGATTTAAGGATGGAGAGAGGATCGAGCTTCCAGGGTTTCCACTGGGAATTGAAGGGTTTTCAATTGGAGAGGCCGATGTGTATCTGGAGTTTTCACTGAAGAGAGAAAATGGCACTGTGAATTTTAAGGTATTCTACCTTTTATCGAGAATGACATTTGTGAGCCCCTCCCAAGGGTTTCACGGAACATGGCCATAAAATAATTGGAAACAAAAGGAAAATAAAGCTGGGAACACGGGAACAAAGCTCTGTTTCTGGACTTTCTGATATTTTAGGTATCAAGGGAACAGAAGGGAATATTTTTTGGGAACATGGACCCCCTCTCCCTGGAAGAGTCTCATTTGCCTTTTTATTCCTGCTGAACTATCGCAAATCCTCTCATAATTATCTCTCCCCTCTTCAAAAATCCCTCCTCATCCCATTCCTTGTTCACACCACTAGAGAAAAACAAAAAATCAGTTACCTCACAGGCAGCGCATCTTCAAATACTTGGCCAGTAATCTCACGTTAGCCATTCGTTTGTACCCATCTAACTCTTTGTCATCCGTTACCTTCTTATTTTCTGTTTATTATTGCATCTATTATTATTATTACAACTATTTATATGCCCCCATTCCGCCTATTGTAGAGCATGTTTGTATTTTATGTAATGTTTGCTGACGGAATGACCTGTTTCATATCGTACGTTATTCATTTAGAGAATTTTGCCATGTACATAGTATTCTTTTACCAATGTACCTAAAAATTTTTAGATACAGTTTAATCCTGTCCAACTAGAAACCCCAACATTTTTGAAACGCAAATTTTCATTCGAAAATACCCCCCCCCCCCCCTTCCGCCGTATCTAACTAAGTCCTCCCCGAAAATAAGCCCATCTGAAAAGGACGTTGTCTATTTGCGGAAGTTCTCAGTTCATACAGAACAATTTAAAAGTGCGTTTTAAGCTCTGTTGTGAATGAGGTATCAACAGTAACTGGAGTTAAGAGTGAACATGTTTTGTTTTGTTTTGTTTTGTAACCAGGTTGATTTGCTGGCCTCAACAGAATTTGCAGTGAGATCTTATAAAATAACACTTGTTGAAGGAAAAATCCCAGAAGCCCCGGAACCTGAAATCGCAGTATGCCACTTTGGTAAGTGGATCACCTTTAAAATCTTTACAAGTACAAACCTCAACTTCAACCCCATTCCCAGGGTCTAAAGCCCGGTTCAGACGCCGAACTTTTCATGAGCCGAACTCAATTCGAATTTGGACCGACCCAAATTGACAAAAGTACGCCTCTTGATTCAGTCGCCGTACTTTTTGCCGTTCCGAGGCCGTTCCTAATAGAGTTCCAATAAAACCAGTCAAAATACATTATAATAATTTATGAATTAGGATCGGCACATGAAAAGTACGGCGTCTGAATCAAAGCCGTTCCAAAGTCGTTCCACAGGCGAAATTCTCGGCCAAGCCAGGCGGGAAGAACGGGTGAGCCGTTCCAAATTGAAATAGCCGTTCTAATTTGATTCAGACGCCGATTTTTTCATGTACTTAATTCAAAGAATTAGGTTCGGCTCGTGAAAAGATCGGCGTCTGTTCGGCTCGTGAAAAGATCGGCGTCTGATCCGGGCCTAAGAGAGACCCCGGAAACGAAGATGAAAGTTACTCGTAGGATATAGGAATCGATCGCCTTTTCAGCAAGCGAGCTGACAGTAACACCAGCTTGCAGAGCAGTGCTACCTATATCTTGTATATCGTTGAAATTCGACGTTTTAATTGCGCTTACTCTTTTTCATGTCTCGCCAGCATGACCAATTAGTTTGCAAATAGAACGCATTCGTTCATTACTCCTGATATATCAATAATAATAGTAATTTATATAGCGCTATTTATTTAGCTAATCTTTCATAGCGCTTTACAATCATAATGCTAAAATATAAAATAAAATCTAAAAATGCCTAACTAAATTAAATCAACTGAGCTAAAAATATCAATACATGCACAAAATGAAGTTTTAAAAGTTAAAAATCTAAAAACTAAACAGAAATCTACTGAAATAAAAAAAAACTATTAAGAATATTCCGCTGTTGGCCTGGAGTAAGACTAAATAGGGCACTAGCCAGTTCTCTGTTTTAGCGACTTTTTTATATCACGGACTGGAACGCGCAAGGAATTATATAATTTTCTGTTTTTACAAACTTGAAACTGGTCTTTTGCCTTACCATATAGCCATAGTGTACAAATGGTTGTTTCGACAGGGAAGTGATGATAAAGCGACCCATGTTGATAACGAGAAACAGTTCCAGTATTATCTTTTTTAATTTCTTATCATTTGATCTTCTTTTATCTCGTAGGATATTATAAAAACCGCTTCCAGAGGCTGCCCTTAATTTCAAGGGTTATGGTAATAACAAGTGTTATCGCGTTCTTGATTTTGGTCGTGCTGTCTGCTGTGTTCTGCTGCAAGAGGAATAGGGCCACTACCGCTGACCAGGTGAAAGTCAAGCCTCCTTCCTATGACGAGGCTACTTCCACCAAGACCAAAGTCCCTTTGCAGCCGCTGATCAACGAAGTTTAGGGCGCACAAGAAACTTTTTTTTGTAAATAGCAACTTACTGTAGTGTTGTTTGGGTTTTTGTTTTAAAATTGTTTTACCTCTTTAGGCGATCTTCGATCTTTTTCTTGTAAGATTTTATACAAAAAAATAACATTTTTAGTGAAAGCAAACTGCGTAAGAAACCTCTAGTAAGCAAATTTCTTATTTTAGGTATGTTGTAAGAGCTTTTATTTCAGTCAAAGAGTGATATTCTTTGGCATTTCTTAACATGATGGTCCTTGATATGTCAAGAGGGTCCAATATTAATTTGGAAACATTTTGAGCAAAACTTTCTATGTCTTCAAGAGATTGCCAGCAAGCACACATATTGTGAAGCGGCCGAGGTCTTAGCTTAAGGGTTTTAAGGAAGAGGGAGGGGATCAAAAATATATCCAAAAAATTTTAATCTATCCGAACGAGAGAAATTCACGGTCTCCAGTGCGTGTGCTCGCTTAATGTCGACCGCTATTTATGACTGTGATTTTACGAATTTAGCTGAGTGTTTAAAAGCAAAAACCGAGGTAATCACCCTTAGTCAATCACAAAGGACGCGGACAATCCATTGAACCAATCAACACTCGAAGCAAATACATGTAGCCGGCACAAAGCGTGGGAAAACGTGTGCCAGCGATTTACTTCTGATTGGTCCAGAAAGTGGTGCGAGTTTTTTAAACCAATCACTATAAGCATAGTGAAGCAAAACTAACAGTTCGGCGGATAACCAGAACTGGATATATGATTTCCTGTGTTCTGATTGGCTCATTCACCGACCAAAACATTGTTCAGACCGCGAAAGGACTAAGCTCCAGTAGGACGCTGAGCAAATATGGCGTCGGTCCCCGAGTCTTCCATGAACGAATACAACAAGCTCGAATGGTATAAGTAGAATCCCGATTAACCCACGTTTTCTTGAACCTCGAGCTCCGCATAACTAAAACCAGTGGTTGTTTTCCTTTGATGTATGTTACTTGTGGATTTACGCTTCAATTTAACGCACGCTTTCTCGAATCAATTTTCGTTTCCTCTGAAGTTTGGTAACTCAAGATTCCACCGCACTGCGCTGTACTTTTCATTATAAAGGATTTTTTGCACAAGATGTTGATTTCAAGGCTGACAGCCAAAGCATCGTAAACGAAAGAAAGATGCTTCGGCCTTAATATGTCTAATGCAGCTGAATATAATTTTTCATCAGGCCATTATGACAGTTGAAACACGTTTCAAATAGAGATCCACGTCGTGCGCCCGAAATGAGAGCCTGCTCGCAGGCTAAATACAATTTAGCACAGATTTTTAGATGGGATCGTTTCTGTGTCACATTCAATGTTTCAGTGATTAATAAAAACATTTAGTCTTCGAAAATGTTCCAGGTACATGTATGTTCAAAAGTTCTAATACTTTGTTCAGGATTATCCTGATAACAATATTCCTTGAGGTAAAAAATGTAATTAATTGTCATTCGTTTCTAAAAATTGACTGCCACTACAGCTTTCAATTCCGGCACAGAATTCAGATTTTAACAAACCCATGTTAGGTATCTTTCTTTGCTGCTGCCTCAGACACTTCATTCACTTTCTGTTTATACTCAAAATTTTGCTGTGTTTGTATTTTGTGTGCAAGCAGGGTTGAAACGAACATTACAGTAACTTGATTATAGCATTCAACATCACTCATTCAAAAGTTATTTTATTATGTTTATTGATCATATCATAACTTCCTTTTCCTGTTACTGCTTTCTTGCCATAACCTGCAAAAAATAAGATTTAGCAAATTGTATTAGTGCAATGAGAGCAGCTCAACTCACTAATTATTCCATCCTTTTACATATACTATATATCATTGGGAAGGGAAAATGATTCTGTCAGCATTTACATGCCGTTGAACTGTGGATTTTAGCTAGATCAAGATTCCCAAACAATATTCTACCATTTCTCGCAATCTCCACAGCCACTAAAATTTTACAATATGATGCCAAGGTCTGAATTGAAAAGATGATAGCCCCATTTGTTGAATTGTGCATTCACTGTATTGTATGGTGCTTTACCATGTGAACATTCCCCCATTATTGGACAGCAAGAGATAGTCAAATTTGGTGGAAAAGTGTGGTAACATTTATACCATGGGTGATGATACAGAGAAAACAAGATTTGTCAAAATAGCACATGTACCAGGCCAGCCCAGATTCTCCCCATACCCCAATCATGTCCACCTTAATTACCAGGTGGCTAGTTTCACTTTTTATCTTGTGTTTCATCCATAATAAAAAAATCTGTACTTGTCAGAATTCAAAGGATCCTACATGTAGGATCATAATCTAATATGGTTTTAAATTAAGGATAATATGGTGGATAGCTAAGCAGTTAAAATAGGGGAGAACAGCAATCACAGGAGCTTTGGATATACATGTAAAATTATTATAATTATCAAAGGTGCTCTCAAATTAAAATTCTTATTTTCAAGTGCCAGAAATGTTAACATGAATTTAAAATTCAGTCAATCACCCTCATCTAAACAAGTCATACAAAAGCAATAAAGTAAATACTACAAAAATACTATAAATAAAATCAAAGTTTAAATGAATTGATGTCAAATAAGTCAATGAGCCATGAGTGCATGATTCAAATAATAATAGAAGGTAAAGCCTGTTGTTGAGCCTAGTGGCTCATCAAGGCCAGAGCTTATCCTGATTTCTGTAGCATTAAGTGTCTAGGCATATTTCTACTACCCCTGGACAAGATGCTAGCCCACCACAGGGCTACCCCTGACTGTAAATTCACTAGTGCCCATTTATACATATGGGTTGGGGAGAGACTCTCCTCGCCCAAGAACACAACACAGTGCCCTGGCCGGGTTGGAAACCCGGACCGCTCAATCACTGCACCTCCCACAAATAATAAGTTATATAAGAGATGTTAACTCAAAAACGGTGTATGACATTTGCAGAATGCAGAATGCAGACTAAGAGAATATATTGTGTTACCTTTACCATTATTGAAAACTAACCGTAAACAGGCTAACCGGAGTGTATAGTAGGTTAACCAGAGTGCGTAGTTGGCTAACTGGAGTGAACTGTTCACTCAGGTTAGCCTACTACACACTCCGGTTAGCCTAAATAGCTTTTCGGTTAGCCTGTTTACGGTTAGCTTTCAATAATGGTAAAGGTAACACAATATATTCTATTAGTCTGCATTCTGCATTCTGCATTCTGCATTCTGCAAATTTCAGAAACCGGAATAAATGAGACAATTAAAGTGTTTTTCACACAAAGGTAGTTATAACCTATTGAACCACAATAATTTTGCCTGGATACAAATTTACCTTTGTGTGAAAAACACTTTAATTGTCTCATTTATTCAGACTCATTGGACTCATAAAACAGGGAACCACAGTTAATGCTACAGCCTGACCAGAATGACCAGACCCATGACAAAAAGACAAAATTGCAAACTGGATGCACAAAAAAACACCAGCTATAACTGGAGTTTCTTAATTTGTATGCAGAGCTGTTTTATTTGTGGCTGTGCTTTTATGTGATAAACAAGATGAATAAATTATTTGTATTGTTTTTAGCCAAGTATACTGATGGGGAATAAGAATAAATACAGCTTCAAATCGGGTCCACAGCATGGCATGTGTGATCGGTCAACGAGAAACACATCTGGCGAACTACATAATTGCATCTTCGAAAGCCGTGGAACAAGCGATGCAGTCATGGAACAACACGAAAATAACACCATGTAAAAGCAAATTTCATACAAATTTACGACATATTTTTTCCAAAGAGGACAAAAAATGCTACATACCTGATTTTTCCATTTATGTGTCGTCCTGTCGCGTCGAAAACAGAGCAAAAATAGCACAAAATGGTACGGTTTCGGCCTCGCAACTTGTGAAAGCTTCGCAAAACGCCATTTTCTTCTCCACGCAACAAATCTCTATTGTTCTATTGTATTGTGTGCAAAGCCTTGTGGGAAAAGGCCACTTTTTGGCCACAAAAAGAGCTCAGAAAAGAGAATGTATAGTGTGCCTAGCTTCGGCGGCCATATTGCCATTTCTGGTGACGTCACCAGATATCCAGTTCTGGTTATCCGCTGCACTG
>NW_027557040.1:0-7155 GCF_052425735.1 Oculina patagonica
ATTAAGGTCGCGCGGGACCCTTGCTCATTAATAAATTCATTAGCCAAATTTCTTGACGGAGTGCTATCTTGTAAAGCTTTAATTCACTACATTTTGAACATCGATTCCTCTAAAATTTAACAAGGATATTCGGGGATGATGGAATTACATCATGATTGTCCTTTTACTGAGAGATGACCGTTGTCTGTGATGTTACAAGCCCTTAAAAGTTTAACTGCAGATAATGCGATTTTGTGTCCAAGTTTTCAGCTAGCACAGCGCACCGAATTAAATGATTATATAGCTTAGTGGTAAATCATAACGTCTTTTGTGCTATGGCTAGAACGAAATTTTCGATTTCAAAAACTGCTACAAGTTAATGGCTTCTAGGAGAGCAAAAATGGGAAATCTAAACTTTGAAACGTGCTATCTTCATTTTGAGAAGAAAATTTAAAAATTCGCTCTAGTCATAGCACAATAGAGTTCACCAAGTTTATGTTCCTCGCGAATCAACTCTTAAAATCCTATATCGGCGGAGAAAACTTGGACACAAAATTGCAGGTTTTGAGGCTTCCGAAGACCTTCCGAATCAATGTTTACAACAACGTGTGATATATATTCAAAGCTGTGAATCTAATTATGATAATTCCCTATGTTCCAGCGCACGTGCACATAGCTGAGAACAATTACTAGTAATTACTTGTACAAAAGGGTTTAAAAACAAACATTCTCATGAATATTTCGTTACTTGTCGGATTCAGTCGTCCGGCAGTTCGTGCATACTCTTTAAATAAATACATACTAATGATTGCAAGGGTCCTGCGCGACCTTAACGTTGTTAGAATAAGTGGGGCCATTTGGCTAGTTTCCCGGGTGCTTTAAGCTTTTAGGTCCAAATTTTTTAACATAACTAAAAAAAAAAACCTGTCTAAAGCTTTAAAATGAGCTTTTATTATTGTAATTAGGTCCTCCGGCAGTACTGTGTTAGTGAATATTTATGTTATCATGTTACAAAATGTAATTTTGGTCCTGCCAAACTTGAAGCCGCAATTTGAGGATATAGGTATGAGGTAATATAAGCTGGAAAATAAAGCTGTGACCAAAAGGCCACTTTGTATGATGGTGAGGTACGGTCGATCGTTCGCTTACAAGACAACCAATTTTTTCGGCCTGGTTTTACCAAATTTCCTTACCCTTGGTGCTTCGCTGGCGAGCTTCGAAAGTTCACTGAGCTCCGATAAAAGTTAAAGATGAGAATTTGGATCACTTAAGTTCTTTCCTCTGTTAAAATAAATTTTTGCAACTCTATTTCAATGTGACACAAGCCAGGGATGCAAAGGCGCCGTCGAAATTCTACTTACAAAGGCGAGAAGAAATTTTTGAATATTTTAAATATTTGTGTCGTTGAAATGCTTGAAGGCGAGTAGCAAAAGAAAATTTCCAGTGTGCGTTTACTTATCAATGTTCGATCTACTCTACAGGAATTGTTACTACAGGGAAGAATCTATTGCTCTTCAACCCAATAGAAATAATAATAATCTTTTTCCATTCCAGAATAAAAATAGCAATTGGACTTCTTAGTAGATAAAATATCCTTTGTAAATTTCCTCATGTAAAAACTGTTACAACCGACTGTAAGTTTGATCGAACTGAACAAAGGTAGAAGCTTGTTCCTTATCTGCCTTTTTAATGTGTTAGTCGAAAAACAAGGAATCTTGGTTCTCATTTTTGTTTTCAAATTGTCTGCTTCGGATTTAAGAAGACTTAATCTGCGGTAACCATAAGATTCCTTTGCGGCTGCACATTTATTGAAAAAGCAAGAACCCGTTCATTTGTTATTATTTTTTTTAACTTAGCTATTTCTACGGTATCTTCATTTGGATCAAGCTTTTATTTTCAAAAAATGCTTTGTGTAATTGTAGGAACTTGCTTGCAAACACTAGCCTGTAATGTAAGACAAACTTACCAGGAGCATTCTTGATTAAGTTTGGATCGTTTGAGGTCGGCTTGACCTCCGAAACGTTTTCAGAGCTTTGAGGGACCGTCCATATATTATATGTCGGCGGGAGGGGAGAAGGAAAATTAGGGAGGGGGACATCGAAAAAAATACAACAAGGAGGGGGGTCCAAAATTGTATTGTCTGATGAGTGAGGGCCTTGAAAAAATGTTTTTAAATCATCTTTTGTTCCATCAGATTATCCTTATCAAAGAAATAAACATTTTAGAATATCTTGTACTCATATGAACTTAGGGCATTAAAAATGCGAACTATGAAATCAGAATTAAGGTGGCACAAGGTAACAATAGCAATTGCTCAGATGATTATGCGAATTAGAAAATAGTAGAAGTCTTTTTTCATGAATGGAAATGAAAGCATGGTTGGTGGCAAAGGAACTTGCATTTCGCATTAATGGTGCTCCTTTATTCAGTGACTAAGTGGCTTTGTGGGTGACAAAGGAACTTGCATTTCGCATTGATGCTGCCCCTTTCTTCAGTGAATACATCCATTCTTTTGTAACGGAAAAGCCGGGTGATGTATTTTTCCTAAACAGTTTAGAAAACAACCGAGAGCACCCAGAAAGAAACGAGGAAATATTGAAGTTCACGAAAGAGCATTACAGAGTAGGTGAACTGTACATGGAATTCTTAAAAGATGAATGCAAAGAGAACAACGGTGGTCATTGTAGCTTGTGTTAGGATATTGGATGGAAACGTCCAACAATGGCCAGGGTTCCTGAGCCAATGCCTGGTAAGGAGAATCCAGGCCAGTACAAAGATGTATTTGACACCCCCAACAAGAGAGACACCGGACAAGCACGACCTGTTGACGAATTTGCTCCTCGTGCAAACATAAAAAAATGCGAGTATAATCTTTGTAAACGACAAAAAAACTAGATGAGTTCTCTGTATAGTATGCTGTTGAAGAGGAACATGTTACAGCCTATGTTCAACACATGGAAGAGCAAAACGCATGTGCACTGATAACAGCAAGAGAGAAACAACAACAACAAAAATAAATAAATAAAGCAGAAATATTTTGTCCATTTTGACTGGAAGAAACCACAAAAAAGTGGAAAACTGCACTCCCTGACAAAACCGGAGCTGCAGCACTATCTAAAGCACTACAAACTCTCTTGTAGTCAGAATTTTTTAGTCAGAAAATGGATATACAAAACGCCAATCTGTAATAATATTTTAATTATTATCTTTCCCATTACAACTCAGTAAATTTTGTCAAACACTAGCTACCTGTAACACCAATAAGCGCTTAACTAGGCAAGAACTTTTAAATTACTGGCAAAGTGGCTGAAACTTTCAGCGTTATCCGGCGAATGAAACTGGCCAAGGGAAAAATGCGTTCTCGGTTTTTGCCAGAACTTCTCTCAGCCATTTTATGTCAGGAAATGCTCGGATAAGCACACTGCTCATGTCTGTGTCTTGTATCCACTTCAGACCCTCGGGTGAGTAAATATCAGCGGTATAATCATCAGTCATAAACCTAGTGAAAAAGAACAATCTTTGTTATTGGTGTACTGTCGTAACATGCCATATATAACTCGATCGTAAATTCTTATTCACATTTATATCCATATATTTAAAGAGTTTTATAGCTCTAAAGTTTTTTTTATAATAACATTAACAAGTTAACTGGGGAGCAGGGATGGAGCATTGGTGAGTGCGCTCGCCTCCCACCAATGTTGCCCGGGTTTGATTCCGGCCCGGTGCCATATGTGGGTTCTCGTCCTTTCTCCGAGAATTTTTCTCCAGGTTCTTCTGTTTTCCTCCCTCCACAAAAACCAACACTCCAAATTCCAATTCCATCTTTGATGCACGTACACGTCTTAATGAACTCTTGAGCTCTTCTGTGTAACGTGGGTAAATACAAGTTATTGTTATTATGTGTTGTACCTGTAAAGTACCTGCTTGTCCGTCCCTCTAGACTTAATTTAATCACCAAGACTGTGAGACGCACGTTTACCACAATTAAGTGTGCTAACTACAGTACTAAAAATTTATTTTTTTACCTAAATAAGTAAATTTTAAATCAGTTTTTAATGTCATAAACTCTACCTGTGAGCAGTTTTAGCAATTACTTTTTATAGATAATTTTAAGCATTTCTAAGAATATTTATTCTATCATTGTAAATAGTTTTATCAATAATTTTTTATAGACAATTTATTATAATTGTTGTATTTTTTTGTATTGTACTGAACATCTCTTTAACTCTCCCGACAAAGGGTCCAGACAATTTCTAGCGTAACTTTCGAAGGTAAATTTACCCTCATTTGGTGTTGTTGTTAAGTAACAAAACGGCGCCTGCATTTCCGACTTTCTGCAGCTGCAGTTTTTTAAGTCGCTTTTTTAATCATAGTGTAAATTTTCCCAGTATTTTTCGTCATAAATACTTCCAGCCGGGAACTCCGCATAGAATGTCACGGAGCGTATAGTATTAGCAGCATACAGCAAAGATAACATAACAATTACTGACAAATCATGCACGTATGTTCATTAAAAGGGTCGTTTTTCTTGACAGATGAAATTGAGGCACATCCAACCAAAGATCTTGCTTTAAAGCTAATACAAATTTTGCAATACCGTCAAATGCCAACAGTGAAATAAAAAGTCAAGATTTCTTTCACTAACCGGTCAGTCTTCAGTCTCCGGCTGGCCATTAGAACAAAAATGTTGAAAGCTGTCTCGCCAAATCCATACCCATCAGGTCGAGGCTCCTCGGCCAGGCAACCAATCAACAGATCTACTTTCTCAATATCGCTATCGTATAGCTCTTTCAGTAGGTTTGAGTGATCCCTGTTTGGCGTGAGCTTTTCAAAGGATTCCACTGGAGCGAGATTTGTCAACCGTCTAAATTCGTTATACCGCGGGATTCCACGCTCTCGATCACGCAAGATATCAATGGTTGCAAGGTCAATTGTCTAAATAGTAAAAACGCAGACAACGAATATTATGATACGGAACAATGAGGTCACACCCAGGCCCTAAAGATTTCCGTTCTTCTTCTTACCGCAAGTGTGAAAGTTTAATTTTAAAACTGGCAATTAATTGTACTTTTGTTGTTGTTGTTGTTGATGATGATATGGAAAAGTTGAGCCACAAAGTAAAAAAAACAAGGTCAGTTGTGTTCTTTAGAACTTATTTTCACCACTTGGCAACAAAATTTTGCTTGAGTTCCGAGAAAAGAAGGAAGAAAACTTTTAGGACCGGTGCAATAAAGTCATTGCTAGAAGATGAAACATCAACCTAATGGTGAAATCTTGACCGGTGAGACTAAAGTAAGGAGTGTGTTGCATGCCGCTTGGAAATTGTATGGCAGAGAAGTTCCGTCCAATTGACATAAAACTGCTTTCTTCGATCAGGTATCTTTAAACTTCTCCAAATCCTTCTAAACTAGACAAAGGTATCGCTTTAACCCTTCAGATAACCGAAAGTCCTTGTAAAGTCCTTTACTCCCTAAAGTCTAGGTAAAGTGTTATCGACGAAACTCGGCTCATTGCGACAGAAATGACAACCCTTAAACTTCTAGCACTACAGGAACGTTTTTACGCCTGTCAATCTCTACTCAGTTCATGCGGCCTTTATTGGCCCTCAACAAGTTCTATTTTGATATCGTTCTCACCTCTCCTTTCTGTTGGTGTTTCGGTAACTTTAGGTTCATCAAATGTTTAGGGTAGTTATGAAGAGTCAACGCCCCAGGATTCTCTACACCAAACGTGTACACAATATCGTCCATGCTGTTTTGAGTCATGACTTTTCTGGCCTTGTCAAAAGAATACTCTGGGAGTGAGTACGATTTTCCTGTCCTCTGACCAGTCGAGGAAGAAAGAATATGCAAATCATCTGGCAGCAGAGGGTGCATGCGATAAACTGATACGAATTCTTCAGTCAGGGAGAAGGGAACGCCATTAAAATCGCTTGGAGATCCCACGATTGGCTTCAGTACTCCACTGCTTGCGCTGATGCTAATGTTATGAGCCGCCAACCAATTAAATACCTCTTTGCCAGGACTGAGGCCAAAGTTCACGCGCACGCCGGCACGCAATGCACTGTTGTTTAGAATGGCTGGGGTCCATTCTACGGTGTGAATTTTCATAATCACAGCCGTGTTGATTAACCTGTACAGGAAGAAAAGGGAAGAATGTTTCAGATGCTAAATGAGGATGGACGAGACTATCAACCAATCCTGTGGTTTGTCTTCTGAGAAGCCGTTGTAAAGAATACCATGCTTTTAAAGACATTAAATAATTTGTTTTTCATTAATTATTTATATAAGGCAATATGGTGTTACAGAGTTGTACTGACGGTAAGCACAGTTATAAAACGGCCTATTCTAACGGTGTGCGCCAAATGCAGTTTGCAGACTGGCACTCGGGTTAGCCTCAATAGCGCTCCGGTTAGCCTGAATAACAGGTTATACTGTTTGCAGTTAGCTTTCAATTATGGTAATGGAAAAACGATATAAATTATAAAAACTGCCAGTCTGCAATCTGCATTTGTCGCACACAGCTAGTCCAAGGTATTTTTGACCACGCTGCCAACAAGTCAAACCTGACACTTATTTACCTGGCTGTGTCATACAGTTTCTGGTCCTGCCATTCAGGATAATACGTTCTCAGCATATCACAGATAGAGTTGTGTTCTCGAGTAAATATGTTGTGCATGAGGCTGAGACCAACCCACCAATTGTTGTTAAAACCTGAAAAACAAGTTTTTCAGGTGTCAAATAAACGGGGTCGACAGGACGGCAGCCCCTGAGTGGCTGAGGGAATCATAAATCGGAGCGGATACTTGTCGGGAATTTTAAAGAATAACTAAAAGGTACAAGAATCTCTAATTTTCGGCGTTGCTCATCAAATTATCTTAACCCCTAATAGTAAAGAGATACCAAGACGGTTGCACTGAACATAGGCATCCTTTAGAGATCATAGGCTCTCTGCATGGTCCTCTGTATTTAATTTTTTGTTCCTTTTATTTGCACAGCTTTACTTTAATGCCCTTAAAATCACCTCAACGAACCGTAAATATAGACACTAGAATTTAAAATAAAATTAAGCACGGTATACTAAGTCAAAGGTGTTTTTATTAACTCCCGGGGTCCCCTAAAAAGAGATCAAGCTAGATCAAAAGATACGTCAGCTTCAGGATTATCTCTAAAGGGG
>NW_027557041.1:0-7162 GCF_052425735.1 Oculina patagonica
TAAGGTTTTAAAACGTCCAAATTTCAATAATGAAACAATAATATACAAAGTCAAACAAACTAGCATTGAAACAATGCAGGTGTCAGCTTTTGTGTTAAAATTGTTTGCAATCACGATAAAAACTAACAACTGTTGCAGATCAGCTTAACTCTAAATTGAAACAAACAAACAAACAAAACATGTGCATAAAGATAAGTGCTGTTGTCAAGGCATATTGAAAAAGTTTCTTACCAGGGTGGGCTGTGATGATACTTGATTCCACATACTACAAACACAGCTTGCACTACAGTTAACGAAAACAAAACATAAAGTTATGTGTTTGGTATAAGACAATCAATAAGCTAATATTACATTACTCAATTAATGGCCAGTTTTCACTGGTGATTTGGATCCATACATACATGTAACTCAAAGGGTTTGACTTAAGGTGGGAAATGAAATGGTTGTCACCTGAGGAAATTGACCCCTTGAACAAGTGCCCCCCCCTCCCCCTGCAAGCCTTCTCTAACTTTAGAAACAACCAGTGTATGTGTCATTACACCTGGTATATTGCCATTAAGATGTAACTGTCTAAAAAATAATCTTGTCTGTATAAATGGGCTAAGTAGCCCACACTTTCAGCTCCTACCTAAGGTTTTCATCTGCCTTCTGGATGGGACAGTTGTCCAAAGCTTACCTTCATAATCAGGAAAATGCGACTTTTTGGGGACTTAAGCATTGTTACATTTATCCTTTGTAAAAACAATGAGTGACAGGTTTGTCAAGAAGTTTTATGTACGGCTCGAGATCATGCAGTTTGTTGTTTTAAGTTTGTCTTCACCCTGGGTTTTTCATGTAGTTAAATAAATCAAAAATAAGCTTTATTAGAACTGTGTCCTACTGCATCATCACAACATTCCCAACAGCTTGTTAGAATGTCTCAACAACTCACGAGAAACCATTAATGTACAGTACACTTGTGGTAACTAAGCGGTGTGAATTGATCACTTTTAGAGGCAAATTACACCGTATGATTTTGCCTACTATTATCGCATGTGACACGCTCACGCCGTGACTACAACACACAACGTGTCATGTAAATCAATCTACTACATCCTCCCGACAGACGGGCGTGTGTAAATGGTCCTACTCATGTGACAGGCCTGTCGTAAGCTTGTCGCATGCGACAATTGGCCCATCCAGACTACTCTTTCTGGTTGTGTTTCTTACCTGCACAGATCAATGAGGGGAAGATAAGACAAGATATGAAGCAGGCAATCAAATGACAGCTTCAGAACAGGACATACATCTGATAGTTTAATTTTGACTTTTAAAGCATTTGGATTTGCTTCAAGCAAGCAGTGCTGCAAATTAACCAAAAAATATAAATCAGTGGACGTGTTAGAAAGACATCACGGTATGTCAAATGAACCATCTCAATCTAAGCAAAAAATGTTACTTCTAAGCAATAAATTGCCAATAAATTTTCTTCAACACAATACTACATCTACTAACATTTTCCTAGGAAAAATCCTGGGAATCTCACAACCTCTGTTCTTTCAATTTCTGACAACACCCGAAGATTTACTCCCAAGACTTTGAAAGAAGTTCAGAAGGGTTTTCAGATTATGTTTGAAATTGGCCAAAAGGCAACCTCAATCCCAAGGCTTTGCTCTTCAAAAGTGGAAGTACAGAAAATAAAATTCTTTTCTTTGAGTAGAATAAGTTTACACTTTCCTAAAATGGTATACATGTATTTTGCGAACCAGTATACATGAAAAATTGTGATTTTATCACACTTTGACCTCTAGAGTTGATACTCGTATAATGTGTTATGGCATGTGTGTGATACAGACCTTATGCTCCTGAAGTTCTTAGTTGTCAGTTATGTTAGCACACTAACAAATTAAGTAGATTACAAATGAGTGCAATTTAAATAAAGGGATGTAACTCACTGTACAAATGTAGCAGTCTTTATACTTCTTGATGTCAGTTGGTGACAGAAACACACATTCTGGGTGAAAGAAGGACTTGCAAATGGTGCATTGTAGTGACGGCCTGGCATTATTACGATTTGGACAATATCTTGTACATATTACCACTGTAGACCACCTAGATAATTAGAAATAGAGTTACCGTAGGTATATAAATAATTTAACCCAGGTGTAGTACCATCTGGAACCAACTGAGGTTCCAAGAAAATTAATATATGTTTAGGTGGCAAGAGAGTACATGCTGCTAAATACACACAAAGTTTTGAAAAAAGCTACACACATACGTATGTACTGCACTGGGTCTTGCCAAGTGGAGGGGGACAGGGGTGTCTGAACCTCTCGCCTCCTGTGCTTTTTACTCCCGCTTATATTTTACTCCCGCCTCCCGCCCATTTACGTAGCCGTTCTCTCCTCATTTGTCCCATATCTATTGCGAAATTTTACGAAATGTTGTGAATTCTTACTCATTTTCTCTTACCACTCATCCGTTCCCCGGCAAATTATACCCTGTTTTAGACCAAAACTCCCTGATTTCTATACCCTATCCCAGACTAAACTGCTTGAAAACCATACCCCCCCCCCCCCCACCCCAAATTTCTAAGTATTTATTTTATTTGTGGGTATTTCAAGCACATTTGAGCCAATCACTCTAATTTGGGCATCATTGGAAAGATCTTTTCCTCCTGCAGAGATTGAGTATAAGTGATGCCTTTTTTGATCAAAGATGATGACATCAGAATTGAAAGAAAGAGCAACGTTTGTCACGGTCGGTTTTGGCCAGCACGGAAGCCAATGGGTAAATACTACCAGCTTGAAAAAAAAAAGAAAAGAAAGCAAATTGAAATACTCATTTGATCATAGACCTAAAACAACAAAAAAATAAAACAAATTAATCATAAATGCCTACAGCTTACTTAGATTTTCTCCAAGGTTCCTGTGTGGGTGTGACTGACATGGTCCGTGATATCTGAAATTTAAATTGACAGGTGTTAAAAACTCTCCACAGCCTCAATTAAATGCACACAAGTAAAAATTAATTACTAAAAGTACAGCTTGGTTTGATGACCATAGTTCTTACAACCAACAAACCAATAATATTATGTATGTTGTACCTCTCTGTCTCCTCCTCCAACCAGAACATGATTGTCAAAAGAAAACCAATCTGGAGACAAATAACTGATCCGCTCTGCATTCACTGGTGAAAACAAAAGTTCAAAAAAGTGCATTCCCTTTGTCAGCAAGAAATCTGCCTTCTTATAAAAAAAAAGTGTACAAAAAAGTCATGCAAATTAAGTAGTGTGTTGTCATACACTCGAAGCTCTCGTAAGCTGACACCCTCGGGACGCGATAAAAGTGTCCGTAACTGGAGCTGGCCGCTTACGAGAATGGTTCTCGTATGCGGCCACTAGAGGTGAAGGGGATAGATGGCCGCTTACAGGGGCTTGCCCAGCTAACAAGTGGTGTTTCAAATGTAACTGGACGTGAATGACGACAAAACAAACACTGAAATATGGTTCTGAAATTACTTTAAAATCATTGTGACGAATGGCGATGTAAAGTTAATAAGAAAAAACGAGATACAGAGGTTGCTTATAGGATTTTCTTTTGGGTGTCCGCTTACGGGAGCTTAAAAACAAAGAAAAAGTCTAAGTCGTAATCTATGAAAGTGTCCGTGGCCGCTTACGGGAATGTCCGCTTACGAGAATGCAAAAATACAGAGTTTGTATTGGTGTTAAAACAGGGTTTCAAAAAAGGCGGCCGTAAGTAGAGCTGTCTGCTTACGAGAGTGTCTGTTAAGAGAGCTTCGATTGTATATAGTTTCTATACTGTCTTATTTCAATAACCATAATAATTATTGTCTTTAGGAGGAGAGCAATCTGACAATCCACCACCATTTCCTTCAAATTGTAATCTGCATAATTACTTGCAAACATTTTGTGGTGTGTTTTTACTGAAATGTACTGTAGAAATTTGTTTTTTGATGTTGATTTTTCAAGAAGTTTCCTATCACTGTTTGTTTATGTGAAGATAACACTTCATAATGTTATGCTTTGTTTCTAAAAATGGGATCCACAAATCTGAATTTCAAGACTGGCAGAGACTGGAACCCGGGCTGAAATTCTCAGCCGATCTGTGGTCCACATCATTTTTGAAAATCTGCTTATAAGTTATCGCAAAAAAACATCAATCCACAAAGCTATATTCACTCCCTCCTTCAGGATCCCCCAAAAAGCATTCAGTTTTGAGGAAAGAGATCATTAACCACTACTCAGTTGAATGTACGGTAACAAATGCCTCCAATAAGCTGATACCAGCACACCGAGCTCAGGACATTCCTTTATTTTCACTTTACTAATTAGCAGATGCCACTCATTTACGCTTTCCTCAAGCTCATTAGTAGATAATTTACACCTTAAGTAGATGTTACAGTAAATTTTTCTAACTAGGTAACTAGGGTCAGGGTATGGGTTGGAGCCCATCTTTCTAAGAAAGCAATCTTTCTAAGATATATACTTACAGTATTTTTCTACATCAGCTCGACAGTTCTACAAAAAGAAAATTGTTGAGAGAATGCTATTAGCTGGATTTATTTCACACAGCCAAGTCTAAACTCTGAATTGAAATAAAACAAACTCTCATTAAACTATACCTTTGTTCTCTCCCTCCAATTTCCCTTGATCAACATTAAAAATTATAACCCCTATGAGGTTTACTTACGTAGCTTTTCATCAACTAACTGTATTTGAGGTAAAAGGTAAAGTCTGCATACTAGCCTCGTAGTAGCCCATCAGGCCAGAGCTTATCCTGGTTTCCTTAGCATGAAGCAACTAAGAGTATTTCTACTCCCCCTGGGTGGGATGCTAGCCCATAGCAAGGTTACCCCCCAGCATTAAATTTGCTGGTACCTATTTATACACCTGGGGAAAGAGAGGCACTATAAGAGTAAAGTGTCTTGCCCAAGAACACAATGCAATGCTCCAGCCAAGGCTCAAACCCAGACAACTCTAACCGTAAGTGAAAAAAGTCTGTGTTCGAGCCCAATTTGGCCGATAAGGGATTCCCAAGTCGCTGTCCAGTGTCGCTTAATTTTATTGGTCATTCTACGCCTTTTTGTTACTTGTCTGAGTTAGGAAAGAAAGATTATTGTTTGTCACAATTTCATTTAAGGTGCTGCCACTACTTTTTGGGCCATGCCACCTGTTGGAATTTACCCTGGCAGGGCCTCAAAAAGGCCAGAGCTTGTCCCCGTTTCTGTTGCATTAAGGGACTAGGGGTATTTCTACTCCCTCCTCGATAAGATGCTAGTCCATTGCAGGGTTACCCCCCCCCCCACATTAAATTTTCCAGCACCCATTTATACACCTGGGTTAGGAGAGGCACTGAGAGAAAAGTGCCTTGTCCAAGTAAAAAATGCAGGGCTCGAATCTGGGCCGCCTGATCTAGAGTTCAGCATGCTAAACATCAGGCCACCTCGGCTCCCAAACTGAATTGTATAGAAAATGTAAACAAAAACAAAAAATACCAGTTTCTTTCCACAGGGTGTTATATAAATGACATCACTGTTTCTGCCAGATCCTATGTGCCTATAAATAATCTCCCTCTGCCATCCTAATGAGGAAAGAGGATGGTTTTAGGGATTTTACTGTTTAATAGTTACTGATTAGTCATAAATTTATATGATCTGTAAAATACTATTGCGTGCTACTGTGAAATGCCCAGATCAAAACCTACTCTCCTACACTTTAAGCTGTCATGCCCCCCCCCCCCCCCACCAGCCTTCCTTCATGATTTAGACCCTCATCAGTTAAAAATAACCAACAATGCAATCCATTTAACCAATCCTGGCCGACCTGACCTGACTCATGACTGCGAGCTTACCATAATCAAAAGGTTTCTGCATCTGTGGAATATTGAGTAACACAGGACTGTCATCTCCTGCTCAAAATATAAAATAAAATATTGTGATGAACTTTAAAGATAATTTCCAGTCCGTACTGCGCAATCTCCGACTGCAATGTCTGTGAGTCTCACAAACAGAAGAATGTTTACTAGCAAAAATAAAAATTCCGGGACAAAACTTACCTTTTTCTTCATTATTAACGCCAGATATCCTTGCAAAACAATAATAACGAGTAAAAGAAGCTCGATGGTATTTCAAACGGACGTTTTAGCTCATCGTGAATTCTTGAACGAAACGATCCGTAATGGCGAACTAAAAAACTTCATGTACGCTAACAAAAATGAAAACAAACCCTGAGTCTGCGCAGTATGGTACAAATCATGATTTGGAAAATATTAGACAGTGGCTCTTAGCAAACAAACTGAGTTTAAACACCACTAAAACAGAATTTTTAATTATTGGCTCTAATTACAATCTTGCCAACCTTGGCTATTCTCCTGAGATCAGGTTAGGTGATACAAGTATAAAACGTGTCTACTCTGCTAAATCTCTTGGTGTTTAATATTGATGATCGTTTATCATGGTCCACTCATATTAACCACGTGGCAAAAAAGGTCTCATCTGCAATCGGGGGCTTGAGACAAATAAGGCAATTCGTTAATGATGATACTCTTATAACTATTTATAATTCCCTTATCCAGCCATCTTTTGACTATTGTGATTTGGTATGGGATAATTTATCTAAAGGTCTAGCAACCAGATTACGAAAATTACAGAATAGGGCTGGTAGGGTTATTTTAAGGGCTACCTATGATGTAAGCTCAAAGGATGTTTTAAAGGAACTTGGGTGGTCTGATCTAAAAACCCGAAGAGCTAAGCGTAAGGCCACTCAAATGTTTAAAATTTCTACTGGTGAAGCCCCATCCTATTTAACTGACAGATTTTGCAAAGTCGAGGCAAGAAATCCTTACAATATTAGGAACAGTGAATTAAATATTAATTTACCATTACCGAAAACTGATTTTTTGAAAAAGAGTTTTCTTTATGCTGGTCCTAAATTGTGGAATTCCTTGCCTATTTCAATTAAGTCAGCTAAATCTCTTGCAGCCTTTAAAAGAGGACTGGAAGATATTGACTTTGATATGTTACTATCTTCTTATTGATAGCTTGTCCCACTCTAATATTTATGTGTTATTTAACTCTATTTAAATTTTTAAATCTCACTCGGCTTTCATGAAAACCAATGTAATTGATGGAATTCCGAGGTTAAATAAAGTATCACTCACTC
>NW_027557042.1:0-7154 GCF_052425735.1 Oculina patagonica
CTTGTTCGTATAGTGTGATCGTCCGGGTGAGAGTAGTTCTGAGAAGAACTGTTGTTGGTGACTGACGTTTCGACAACCTGAGCGGAAGTCATCTTCAGAGTCAAGTGAAAAGTTGTTGTCAGTCGATGATGTTATAAGTCTGGTCCGTTGAAGCTGATTGGTCAGTTAAGCCGTGATGTTATTGGCTGTAAGACTCGTGTAAAGTACCAACGTTAAAGACAGGGACGAACCTAACAACAGACAGGGAGCGATTTATAAGATCAAATGCTCCGACTGCCAGGCCTCCTACATCGGAGAGACCGGTAGAAACTTGACCACGAGACTGACTGAACACAAACGAGCGACGAGAAATGGTGATGTCAACAATCACATTTCTGAACACCACCGACTTACTAAACACAAAATCGACTGGGACTCTGCTGAATGCTTAACCTACAGTACTAACTATTTTCAACGACTGACTCTGGAAAGCTGGTACACAAACTTAGAACAGACGCCTATCAACAGATGTCAACAACTACCGGCACCTTACAAACGACTTATTCACGACGTAAAGAGAAGCGACAAACGAACCGCCAACAGAACGACTTAATTTGACTAACAATAGACGGAACAGAACGACTTAATTAGACTAACAATAGACGGATCGAAACTGACCAATTACTGATGACAAACTTTACACGAGTCTTACAGCCAATAACATCACGGCTTAACTGACCAATCAGCTTCAACGGACCAGACTTATAACATCATCGACTGACAACAACTTTTCACTTGACTCTGAAGATGACTTCCGCTCAGGTTGTCGAAACGTCAGTCACCAACAACAGTTCTTCTCAGAACTACTCTCACCCGGACGATCACACTATACGAACAACTGATACTCCTGGGTTCAAACCATTTACTTTATCAGAAACACTGACGGCTCTTGGTGTTTTTATATTTTTTCATCAATAGCTGGTCCTTTGGAATTCTTCTTTGGGAAATGGCCACCATGGGTAAGTTTAAAAATACTCATTGTTAAAATTTAGAATTTTTTTTTAATTTCTTCATTTTTTGAAATTAATTATTACTTTTTACGAACATTGAGATAGGAATTTAGTTCGGTTATACTGTCTAATTTTTCGTTATGTTTGTAAACTTTCCTATTTTTCTGATTCAACTCAGGAGGTGTCCCGTATCCTACGTTGACCAATTCTGAGCTATGTAGGTTGTTGAAGTCTGGTTATCGCATGGAAAGGCCTGATATGTGCTGCGATGAAGCGTAAGTGGCTAAATTTGGTTGTGTTATAATACCTATCTTTCGAAATTGTAAGGACTGATATTTGAGAACTAGAATCTATGCTAGCATTCTTGGTTTGAGTAGCCAATCAGCGCGCGCTAGAAACGCTTTCCACTGTTTTAGGTATATACTAAAAATCGATATTGTAGATGTTTAATATTGAACATGTTTCATCACCAATACAGTCATTAATCTTACTGTTGTCTAACAATCTAAAATAGATATGAATTGATGTCTGAATGCTGGAGGGAGGATCCATCGACTCGCCCCAGTTTCTCGGAGTTGATTGAGCGACTGGAGGTGATAATGACGGAGGATGTGCCATATTGTGACGTAAGCAAGCACGATGAATCCAGTGCATACTACAAAGTGCCCGCTAAAGTTGATGAACACAGCGTATAAGAAAGCGACAAAGAAAACCATGGTGGAATGCACAACGGACGAAAAACCTTACAAGGTCTAAAAGGTCCAAATTTATCCTAGATGCATCGCGCACCATGCAAGGAGCAATTTTCATAAATGAAAATTGTACCCCGGCATTTTATGTGAGAGCGAGTTGAAATGCTTCAATCTTCTTTCATCCTTGTTTTTTTTAGCTAAGTAAAGCGATTTGACTTTTTAACGTCGATTTTTATGTGTAGTTTGACTTTGAGACAAGAACAACCTTTTCAAAACAAAACTAAACGTTCGTAAAGCATATCGGTTGAAGGTGGGCCTTTAAGTAATTGAAATATACTCTTTTTAATACGATAAATTTTAAGAAATAGTTAAAGAAAAATTTGAACATAGTGTTCTAACTTCAAAACGAGTATTGTTGTTGCAAATGAAATGATACTTTTAAAACTTAAGTCTTAATTGACCACCTAATTTCTTCAAATGATAAAGGGACATGTTTTATCCTGCTTCGATCGATGCTTTTTGCAAAGCCAAATTAACCGAGAGCTCAGTAGCTCAGTAGCTGGAACGACATATTGTAATAATTATTTGCTTAATATAAGCTTACGTATTCGTTATTAACCCTCGGACATGTAGGGGGAGGGGGTGGATGCCACCCCTGACGTTCTTTTTCGATTTTTTTGAAAAGGAGATTTACAGTGCGGCTACTGTAACCGGGGTCACCCAGACAAAGTTAACCAATCACAAAGCAGAACTGAAACAAAAGATTTCTACATTTTTAGCTTCAGCCAATGAAATGTCGAGTAAAGAACAAAGAAATTTCAACTTCTTCATTCGCCACGAAAACAGATCGATACAAACTTTGGCCGTATGGCGGCGCTGAATTTTCAATTAATTTCAATTGCATCCGTTTTAAACTTGAGTGGTTGTGACAGCAACATTTGGAAGGTAAATATTAGCGATGTTTATGTAAGAGAAGTTCGAAACTATGTAAAAACGGGGAAAGAAACGACCGTATCGTCTGTGTCAATGGTGCGTGGCGGAGTTCGCTCGTGACAATTTCAAAGCGACGGTCATAGGTTAGGCAAAGTGCGTGGCGTATTTGCAAACAACGAAGCACATTACCAGCGTGATAAATTTAGTTTTCTGCGATGTTCGATCGTTGAGTTCCACCGAAAGCGTATCGGCCGTATACATCCGAAAGTTTCGGCAATTCAGCTAGCTTGAGTAAACACGCAAAAACATAAGCTTCACGAGTGAACAAATTGAAATTTTATTTTTATTTACTCAAACGACAAAAAAATGTTGGCATCGCCACTTTCACTGGTACGTTATACAGCGCAGAATGTCTTCCTTCGCTAGCATCACGTGTATTTATTTTACCAAAACTCCAGTTGATGCCGTAGAGAAAACTTGAAATTGTCACGAGCGAACTCCGCCACGCACCAAAACACAGACGATACGGTCGTTTCTTTCCCCGTTTTTACACAGTTCCGAACTTCTCTTACATAAACATCGCTAATATTTACCTTCCAAATGTTGCTGTCACAACCACTCAAGTTCAAAACGGATGCAATTGAAATTAATTGAAAATTCAGCGCCGCCATACAGTCAAAGTTTGTATCGATCTGTTTTCGTGGCGAAAGAAGTTGAAATTTCTTTGTTCTGTACTCGACATTTCATTGGCTGAAGCTAACTTTGTCTGGGTGACCCCGGTTACAGTAGCCGCACTGTAATGTATAATACCAAAACGTTCATTAGGTATTCATTCATCCACTGCAAAAAAAAATATATATATATATATATATATATCTATATGACGAACATGTGCTCATGATTTTTGAGACTTTCTTATTGACTACATCCTCGGAGACCCAGGGGCAGTTAGTGGGGCGAAACGAAGGAAAACCGGGCAGAAATCGTAGCGACGAAAGTTTTCAAGCACCGCACGAAGTGCCCCTGGGCAACGTGTCTCTCCAGACCATTTCCAAACGGCACTCCGAATGCTGGCTCCCGATTGGGCAGAAAAAAACCTTTGTATTATTCTGCCCAATCGGCGAGCAGTAACTTGGGAATCACTTTCGTGTGTTCTTACACGCCGTCTACTGTGTCCGCCATACTTGTGTCGTTCGTTCGCCAAAGCTCTGCATGCGAGGGAAATTTCTATTTAGCTTACATCGGATAGCCCAAAAAAATCAGGGAATCTTTTACGATGTCAGAGAGAAAAATATATTTCAAGATCGACGGGAAAATTTTCGTTTGGACTGATCAGAGGTATCGTAAATACTGGCTTGTTTATCGATCGCCCGCTCGATTGAGCTTGTAGGTTTCAAATATTTATTTCCTTATCCGAGCTTCTTATTTTGATAGTATCGCTATTTAAGGCTTGTACATTTGGATTCTAGCCTTTCCTTACAATTTTCTCGGCTAACTGAAACTTTCCCGTATTGCCTGGACCAGACAAGAATGCCAAACAGATTTTCATTATCATTTTATGAAACAGCTATAGCTAAGGTGTTTAATGGGTTGATCCAGATTTTTCTCTTCGTGTAGATCGATCTGTATGTACTTTACATAGGCAAGATTTCTGCACACCTCCATACATACTGTGCGGAAATCGTACCCAGTCTTATACTTTGATAGCATGTTGAACACTTAAGACAGGAGTTTGTTCAACAATTATTATTAGGAGTTTGTTCGACTATTTATTGAAACTGTCATGTAACTCGGTCGCATTTGAAACAAAACAATCTTGACTTGATTTCAGCACTTCCTTGTACATACTTTCTTGAAACTCCTTTAGTAAAACTTAGTGCTTTTCTTTCACCCTGTTTTACATTTCTGAGGGACAACATTGAAATCATACTCCCCAAGTTCTGTGGGCACTTTTGTCCACAGTCACATTCTTTTGCACAGAATTCACAACATATTTTTTTTGTTCTGAAAGACTTCCTAGTATCTTCAAAGAAAGCAAGTATTTGTTTTTGTCTACAAGAGGTGGACTTAACATACTGAAACATTTCAGGTTCACTTTGCTGAAGTTGTATCCCTTATCATGAAATAATAAAAGTGCCTCAGATGAATGAACATCTCTACCTCCCTCTCCCAATTCTTGCAGATATGATTTAATCACAGGGAGACTCATAGTTGATGCTATGAAGCAATCCCTTATGATCACACCTAGGAGGATTTGTTGCAATTACAATTCTGGCTTTACCAATCAGGACCCTTGAGTGATAGCAACACGTGCTTTTGAATAGAGGGTGAAGTGCTGTTGTGGTTCATTGACACCATTCCATTCACATGCTTCTTCTCAGCACCATCTGGGTAGTGTGCTTTGTGCGATAAAGTTCCCATGAAAACTGATTTGCACAGTTTTCTGCTTATTTTAAAATCCGTTACAGATATTTAGATTTGTAAAAAAAAAAGGTAAAGCAACTTTATTTATACACAGTTTGTGTTTAAAGCTAGAAGCTTGTGGGGCCGTGTATATGTAACAAATACTGAACAAATATAATATATTAAATAAGCATAACATGGTTAAAAATCCCAACTGGCAGGAGGCAGACCAGTTGGCTATTTACAAGCATGACCGAGGATTTGAACTCGGGACGACCGAGAACAAATCCAGATAGTGGTCAGAACGGGACTTGAACCCGGGTCCTCCAGATTTCAAGTCCGGCGCTCTAACCACTCGGCCACGCTGCCTCCTCCTCCTTGTAGACATCTGATTCTTTTTATGGCTGAGTTAATAAATAACAAAGGTGTTGCTTTACGTTGCATATGGTATTAAACTGGGTATATAGATAGTCTGCAAAGTGCATTCCCTATTCCTGGAAATACAATTTGGCATGTGAAATTTCTGGGGTTCATTTTTGGTTCAAGGATTCTTTGGGCTTTGTTGAAGTCCTTAGGATTTTTAGGGGTTTTAAGTTTTGACTCCATACAATCATCCCCATAACTTGAAGTCTCAATTACCCACCCTGGACTGACCCCAAGAAAATGTAACAACTAGCACCTTCCCTTTTCCCTGCTGGATAAATAAATGAAATTAGATGTTACTGGTATTGAAATAAAGACAACAGTCAGTGTAATAATATTTTGTATTACAAACTGATGCAAATTACCAGCGGCTTGTATATTTCTTTGTATTTCTTTATACATACTCTCTTTTATTTTTAATTTATTTTATTTTACACAGGGCCCCTGTTGATACCAGTCCTGCGACTGAAGGGGTCACCCTGTTAAAATATCGATTATTATTATTTCAAGACTACACAGCAGGCATATGTACCTATGTTGCTTGTATTTTTGGCTTGACAGTAGGCTGGGTTTATCTTCTTGTCACCTTGCACAATGAAGTGTACAAGCTACGTAACAGCAAAGTTTTATCTGTATCTTTGCTTGGTACACAAGTAATCTAAATTGGACTACAGGGTGAACTTTGTCACAGACAACAGCAACTACATTCTGCCTGAATTTAAAAGTAATTAACCTGATCTTTAACAATCGAACTCAAAGGAGAAACCCTCGACATACATAACTCCAATTCTATAATCGCTAGGCAAATTATAACCGGGTTTTGTTCGTCTGCAACACAGGCTAGGCAAATCTAAAAAGTCAATCTTTCAGCAAAAATAATTATTTTATTATTATTCGATAGCTAATGCAGCAAATATATCCTTCCCAACAACATTTTCACTAATCAATTTCTGCTCAGGTTTAAGATCGTGGAAAAAATAAAATACATGGAAAAATATTTAAACTTTTGACAATTCAGAAAAATGTTATGGCTTCGCCCGTACAAGAACATTAAAATACCCCCGGGAAAATACCTCTCACGGTGTGATGCATTGGCGGTTGTTTGGCATACTTGTCTGGTCCAGGCAATACGGGAAAGTTTCAGTTAGCCGAGAAAATTGTAAGGAAAGGCTAGAATCCAAATGTACAAGCCTTAAATAGCGATACTATCAAAATAAGAAGCTCGGATAAGGAAATAAATATTTGAAACCTACAAGCTCAATCGAGCGGGCGATCGATAAACAAGCCAGTATTTACGATACCTCTGATCAGTCCAAACGAAAATTTTCCCGTCGATCTTGAAATATATTTTTCTCTCTGACATCGTAAAAGATTCCCTGATTTTTTTGGGCTATCCGATGTAAGCTAAATAGAAATTTCCCTCGCATGCAGAGCTTTGGCGAACGAACGACACAAGTATGGCGGACACAGTAGACGGCGTGTAAGAACACACGAAAGTGATTCCCAAGTTACTGCTCGCCGATTGGGCAGAATAATACAAAGGTTTTTTTCTGCCCAATCGGGAGCCAGCATTCGGAGTGCCGTTTGGAAATGGTCTGGAGAGACACGTTGCCCAGGGGCACTTCGTGCGGTGCTTGAAAACTTTCGTCGCTACGATTTCTGCCCGGTTTTCCTTCGTTTCACCCCACTAACTGCCCCTGGGTCTCCGAGGATG
>NW_027557043.1:5000-7146 GCF_052425735.1 Oculina patagonica
CATGAAGGGGTTGTAATTTGCGTCTTGAAGATGTTGAATTCGCTGTGCTCTAGTCGTGTGCTGTATTTTCTCAACAGATTTGATTCGGAATGGCTCGAAAAAGGTTTTGAAGGTGTGTCCTTTTAACTCCATTGATGATGAATCCTGCCAGGGAAACAAGGTATAAATTAAGAAAAGGGGAAGATCTGTTTTAAAACAGCCAAAATAACATGATTGTAAACTCAATATCAAAGCTATAAAGGAACCAATCAAAAGAGGCGCAATTGTGTAATAAACCGGTCAATACTAGAAACAAATCGTAACCGGCACAAACATGTAACTGGCGAGAAAACGTGCTCATAGTCTAGTGGCTTAGCGAAATGATCGTGACACACTGGACAAAAGTGCCAAACTTTGTATATAGTTTCCTTGGGATATAAGTATTTAATCTATGATGGGTGCCCAATAAAGAAACTTTCCGTTATCGTATAAAATGGAAAATACTTTTCATCATTTCCCTGCTGTGCTTGGTAACCAGGCTTTTTCTTAAACTTGTATTTGCGACAGTTTTGAAGGGTAAAATAACTCCAAATCAATGCAAGGATTTTGTACACATGAAGCTTAGGACTAGTTAATCAATTCCTGATCGGTGCCCAGTCCAAGCCTCTCTTGATTCTTGATTTTCTTACATATATCATGAAATACATTTCTAAATTGCCTGGTTACTAAGCTTTTGCTATTTTTTTTTAAGAAAATACCGTATTTTCTCGATTAAACGCCGGTCTCGTATAAACGCCGGGTAGAAACTGCTTATTTTTAAATAAACACCGGAGGCGTTTGATCGAGGTCCCGGTGTATATTCGTATCAAGAAATGGTTTATTGTTCCGGCTCAACTTCTCACATTAAGCATTAAACAATACTAGTCCTTTTGTTCTTGGTAGCGCTGAGGAACTTTGGCCGAAGCTAAGCGGAAAAGCTCGTGACTAACCGGAAAATTTTCGGTATGACAATTTTGCTTCATTGGAGGAGTGGGTAGCGTAAATTTGCACTAGTCAGGTCGATTTTCACAGGTGTACCCTAGGGAAAATTTGACTGTCGGTGTGCCCGTCGGACTGATTAAGAAGACGAGAGTCCAAAAAAATTACCCCTATGTGTCTCATTCAGACCACCTAAGTCTGAATAAAAAACGCCTGGTATTACTCGAAGTACGAAAACAACCACGCTAAACTTTTTATTCATACTTGTGAAGGCGCGAAACAACGCTTTTAACTTGAAACCACGCTTAACTTTTTTTGAGGACCCGAACCCACGCTTTAAACACGAAACTTTGATCTACTGTTTATTGTTTCTTTACTTGCATTTGTGAAGACCCAAACCAACGCCATGAACACCAAATTTTAACTTTTTATTGATACTTGTAAAGACGCGAACCAACGCTTTGAACATGAAACCAAGTTGAACGCTTTAAACACGAAACCTTGCTTAACTTTCTATTGATACTTGTAAAGACGCGAACCAACGCTTTGAACATGAAACCTTGCTTAACGTTTCATTGATACTTTATAAAGACGCGAACCAACGCTTTGAACATGAAACCTTGCTTAACGTTTCATTGATACTTTATGAAGACGCGAACCAACGCTTTGAACATGAAACCTTGCTTAACGTTTCATTGATACGTTATGAAGACGCGAATCAGCGCTTTGAACACGAAACCTTGCTTAACATTATATTGATACTTATGAAGACGCGAACCAAAGCTTTTAAAACGAAACATTGCTTAACCTTTTTTACTAAAAGAACTAATTAATGCGAGTGACGGCGTAAAGGCACAGTGCGCTAAAACGGTGCATAAAATTTAGCATCCTTGACTACTATATTTACAAGTAAAATATCCGCAGCCATTAAAATAAACACATAAATATAAAAGTATCACATATTAATTTTACTTTTTTAAAGGATTTCTTCGAAAAAGGGCTAAAAACGATCGATCTTCTCAGGATCGGTCAGGACATATCTTGCCTAATAAATCATTAGGCTAAAAACATCCATAGGTTTCCTCACTAACAGAATCCAAGAAGAAGAAATTCTAGCATGAACAGTTTTCTTTGACTTTATAGATGTACAATTTTGCTATAATTTTTTTATTTGCGATCGGCTTTGCAA
>NW_027557044.1:0-7141 GCF_052425735.1 Oculina patagonica
ATGATCGATACCCCCTGCTTGGCTGCTCCCTCTTCGGCCTTCTCCTTCGCCTTCCTGGGGTCTGTCCAACTGCAGCTGAAGTATCAAGGTCTTATTATATTGGAAGTATTCCACATCGCCTCCCGTGACTTTGAATCCGTTCACACCTTGATGCAAAAGGACGAAAAGGCGTCACGAAGGGAACTAATATCCTTTAGCCAAAATTATGAACTATTGTAGATGGCTTAACCGGTATTATGCTGGCGGTTATGAAAATGTCAACCAGTTCTCCTGATATAAACACAAAATCCGAAATATCTTTTTACCCGTTGTTGTTGTTGTTGTAGTTGTCCGGATCGTATGACTGTCAATAAAACTGGTCATTACACTGTCGACTGAACACTTCAACAGACCTTTTCGCGGTGGAATCTGCCATCTTGGATATTGAGAAAAAAGGTATCACGATTTCACGAGTTTGTGTGGGAATTTAAGGGATTTCGATTTCGATGTCTGGCGTCTAACCTTATTAGATTTTTTTAACCTTGTTAGACAATTTTAACAATTTCCTGCAGTTGGTACAAAGAGACAAGTGGATTATCACTTGGGCCTCATGCCTCGACAGAAATAACATTATTCCTGGTCATAATGTTTGCTTTTTCGACGTTGTTCATTAATATATACGTTGGAGCCACTAGGAATGAACGAGTTTAAGGCCTCTGGTGACTATATAAATGACAGTGAACTACATGTAATTGTAGAGCCGATAATAACTTACCTCTTTTTGAAAAAACACACAAGACAATCAGAACAAGCGCAACACGGACCATGACCTTATAAAGAAGAAAGTTACAGTCAAAGGTTGATTTACACAACTTCTACATATTCATCATTGCATTTTATAGCAAGAATTAACTAAGAGCGATGTACAATGACATTGCTGAGGGGATATGCTAGGAATGCTTAGGTCCTCGACAGATTAGAGGAATTATTTTCGACAAATGAAACGAGTCGACAACAAACAACCGGCTAAATTACATAAAATTAATAAAAAAATTGATCTAGGGCTAAGAAACATTGCAAAATTCCAAAGACATATTTAGAACTATCCACGTATGCGTATTAAAATCGGCGAGACAGAGAGAAAGTGAAGTAAACGCTAAAACTGACACATGAGGTTTCCGATTACCAACGATCAATCTCTTTCAAAATAGAGCCTTAAACGAGTAAATTTCGATTATTCATGACAAGCTATTTATTTTCGAGATTTATAACTATGTTATGCCATTGAGGAAACCGTATAATTGCTAGAAATATAAATTTTTATCTACTTACCATAAATCAGTTTGTGTCCTTATTGTTATTCTGTCAACTTTCAGTCAGTTATCTGAGTTATCTCAGTGTCTCAGTGTTAATGAATTTACAAGTGGTCTCGACCTCTTCACGTTTCCTGGTATGTTGAAGAGAACAGGTGATAACAGCGTCAGCCTGGCTGTTACAACCTGCCAGAGGGATATTTTAATAAAAAATATATAATAAAATTCTCACTAAATGAGTTTAAAGTGCCTTAAAAAAGTTGAAAGTTCCAGACGTTTCGGGCTTAGCGCTTCATCAGTGGAAAGTCAGGATTTCAGCTAAAAATGCTCGCTTGCGCCATGAAAACAAATTTGAGTTCTTGGTATATGCCATCTCTTGCCGCCGTTGCTCCGCCATCTACATCGGCGAGACAGGCCGGACATTAAGAGAACGCTTCGGTGAGCATCTCCGCAGCATTGAGAAGAACCTGCCGGGATTTCCTGTCGCAGAGCATTTTAATGCAAACGGACACGCCCTGCAAGACGCACAAGTCCGAAGTGCCACGCAGCACAAGGAAATTTTTTTTCCATTTATCATTGGATATTTTAATCTGCCGTACAGCATGGAAAGAAAAAATATCAAACTGCGATTTCTGATGTTAATTCCATAAAGTTAACTTCCAAACTATTAACTTCAACTTTATCTTAATCGCCATTTATATTGTGAATGCAGAAAAACCATTCGAAAAAGTGACAATGGTGCTTAAAATCATGTGGTATTGCATCTAATGTGATCGTCTGGGTGAGAGCAGGCTTAAGACACAGCCAACAAAAGTTATGTCATCTTGTAAAGTAAGCTAAAGGCTTTCTGCTCTGTACGTAATATTTTGTCTGCGCATAATCCTTGTTCCATGGTAGGGGTATGGATTTGTTTGTACGTCCAAGGGTTAAGAAATGACGCTTTAAAGAACTGACGTTTCCACAGTTTGAGTACAGATGGGACTACCACAAAGGTTATCGAAAAGATAGCAACCAAGAACATTCGTTAGCGGAAATACTGTTACCAGCAGTGGCGGATCCAGGGGAAACGATCGGGGAGGCCGGGTGCGGATCCCCCTATCAGAAATGTGGGCTTATTTTCTACTTTTTTGACATTGACAGTCAAGCATCGACACGATCACATATCACTGTTACACTGTTTTTTTTATTTTATTGAAACGCTTGTTGCATTCCACCCCCACCAAACCCCCCCCCCCCCCCACAGCCCTCCTTATGGAGTGCTGTATGCGAAGGATCCGCCAAAAAGCGGTACCTTAGGTACTTGTGGATAGTAGGATTTGGGTTTAATTGTACTGCTCTCGTCCAATCAGATTCAAGTAATTTTGTCGAGGCTATAACACCAGGTAAAACGAAATGGGTAATGAAATGGGTAATGATGAGGCTGACAAACTTAAACAATTGTAACCTTTTAATTTATTTTTATTACTTCATTAAATAAATGATCACTTTTTGAAAGCCGTTTGCATTTATAGTAAAATTAAATCGTTTGCGTTTTTTTCGCCTCTTCCCTTTGTCCCTACTAAACTTTTCGCAGTTTTTTTAGTAAAAAAATCTTAGTTTGAATGCTTTGGGACATGATTTTTAGTTGCTAGTTCGTCTTCGGAAGAATCATCATCGATTACTGCGTCCTCGCTGTTCATAATAGGAATAAGATTTTGAGTAAAGCCATCTTTCGCTCCATATCTATCATCATTATTATATTTGTCACTTGAAATTTGTTCGTACTCTGCTTTTTCAGCCGGGTCGTCTCCCTCGACGAACTCTTCTAAAACTTCGGCCTGCTTGGGGTAATACTCAGATGACGTCATCGGCAGTCTGGCGTCGGTGTTAGCACCCCAGGCGTTTCCAGCGTAATAGCTTAGTTTATCGTTTTGATGACCTTGTCTATAAGGATATCTATTTGTGATCTTAAAGTTGTCTTTTCCATATTTGGCATCATTGAACTTAATGTAGTTCGCAGGATTTTTCGTGTTCTTCAAATTGCGCCCACCAATGGGTTGTCTTGCACTTCCCAGCAGTTGTCGAAGTTTCGCCTGTCCTTTGGGTAAGACTCCGGGTTGTTTTTGCAAGTTGTCTGCTAGGTTTGCCTTTACTGTTGAGCTAACCCTGTTTTGATTGGCGTCTGACAACGAAGATGTGGGTTTACTTCTACAGTACGACGGATTAAACTTGCCCTTAAACACATTTTTCAAAGTATCGTAGGTAATTGCTGGTCTGTAACGCGCCACAATGTAAGTATACCGACGGCCATTTTTCTTTCCTTCCGCTTTCCCGATCCCGAGTTGTGTGGTACCTCTCCAGATGACTTGCATGAAATGAGCAGCTTGTGGTTCATAACCTCCTTTGCCCCAGTTATACGTGCACACCTCGTTATACCTTTCAAAGAGAAGGATTAAAGTTTAAAAAAAAAACACCGTTTTTCTCTTTTGTTGCAAAGTGTTTCAAAGATTCAATTTTTGGGTTACAAGTACACAAATTTAAGTCGAAATGAAGCACAGTATGAAAAGTACAGAAATCTCTATTTTAATTTAATTTTAATGTTGAATCTGATTAAAAATGTATTAAAAAACACATTCACTTGGTGTAAAGAAGTAGAAATTATTAGAGGCAAGCTTAACTCCTGAGGGCTTAACCCGGATCGGAAGTCCATGTAAAAGACCATGACTACGCCTGTTTTCCAAAACCCACTACATCTGAACCCCAAGTTGCTTTTTGCTTTTGGACAGTTCGTTGGATTTTGGTTCAGACGTTATTCTTGTCAAAGGCAAGTGAAATTTAAATTTGCAACAATGGATTTTTGAGAAACTGACCTAGAAGAATTAAGTTGAAATACTACTAGCAACTACATGCCATGTTCAATTTACCGAGTTAAG
Source organism: Oculina patagonica (assembly GCF_052425735.1). Lineage (NCBI taxonomy): Eukaryota > Metazoa > Cnidaria > Anthozoa > Scleractinia > Oculinidae > Oculina > Oculina patagonica. The sequence goes on from NW_027557044.1 coordinate 4,205, forward strand.
CACAGGTCTGATGAGGTACTTGTTTCAGAAGCTGTTTTTTATTTCATGATCGGTTTAAATTTCAAACGAGTATTTATAGAAATCTGGTTGATTATAAGTAACGCGTCTCACCAATTTTTCACTGCACCATGGGCCGTTAGCCCTCCCAAATTGCCTCCTCCTGCGGCCAAGTTTTCACCTTCATTTTCGTTCTGCAGAACAAGCTGATCTTCGTGTACCATAGGTTGGTTCTTAGTTCCCCTCTCCAAGAGTTTCTTTGCAAAATCTTCAGCTTCTTTGGACATCTTAATGTCGAGTTTTAGTGGTGGCGAGTTGTGTATTGCACGAAATTTGTTATGAGAGTCCAGTGCGGACTTGAGGAATTCTTCAGCTGCATATAATGTGGACAGCAGAATATTTAATTACGAAACGAAGGAATTGTTACCACATCACAGTATATACGTACTTAAAAGAAACTGTCCCATTAAAAGTTACAAGAAATTCTTTCATAATCTAAAACTATTTTTTAAAACAATCTTTAGTTATTATTAACCTTGATGGATTTTGATTAAGACCGGGCAAAATGAGCTGAGTGAAATCCGTTTGTTTTCCATCAACATCAGAAATCAAACACAAGACATATTTTTCTAATAAACACGTATTAGAGTTCGACTCTCAGCCTTAGAGCTTCGTTTCTCTGACAACGAATGGGAATCAGAGATCGAGTCATGAATTTTTTGTAATACCTTGCAGCCTCTAAGCTACCCCTCATGCAAGAGAAAGCTGAAGAGAAGCTTTTGTCTCGTTATATATAAGTAAAAGACTTCGACTGGTAAGGCGGAAGTTCGCTTCTATTTTGCCCTTTCTTATATTCTTCACATTCTGTGCGCCTGGTGTAGGCGTCTTTTCCCCCAACCCCTAAGTAGTTCAAATAAAACTGTTTGGCGGTTTTCTCCTTATAATCGGACTGACACTATGCATTTCCCCTACCCGAACTGCCCTTTAAAGGGACTATGTCACGGGCTTTACCAGATTTTTGAACAGCCAAAATTTATATTTGTGTCGCTTGAAACCTCGAAATAATAGTCCATTTTTATTTAAGATTGCTATATTAGAGCACTGAAAGTGTTAACTAGCATTATTGGCTGCGGATGGCGCGGATGGAAACGGATTGCAATTTGAAAACGTTAGGCAAACGTTTTCAAATTGTTTCCGCGCGTCTTCAAAAAATCGATATTTATAATCGTAGCTTGATTTCTATCAACAAATTAAGGTTATATCTTCCTTTTGATGTTCAAAGATATAGTTTTTTTATGGGTTAGGTTGCCTTCCACTAATTTCAGAACAGTTTAGACCAGAAATCTGCGAAATCTCCGTGACATAGTCTCTTTAAGTCCAAAGCCCATTACAACAGCTTATGCAGCCCATCCAGTTATAAATGAATTTACCTGTTTCGTCTCCAAAGGACGATTTATCTTGTTGATACCATACAGCATATGGTTTGGTAGCTTGAACAGAAGATTGGACCTCAGTTGGCGGAGTTGCTGGTGGCACACTCGGTGCTACTGATGGTTGGGATTCATTTATCTTTGCTATTTCAAGGTGTATGTCCAGAGATGCGTGGTCAGCACTTATTATTCCGGTTCCATCGATTTGCATATTTCTAAATCCAAATGATGCTGCGGATGGGCAACAGATTGAGAAGTATTATCTTAGATTTAAAGTGTAAGTGCTCAAATACAGTAGCCTGGACGACCCAAGAACCGGCACTTACCCCTATTCAGACCGGGCTTTTTTGACCTTCTCAGACCGGGGGTAGGCTTCGAAGCCCCCCCCCCCCCCTATGTAACTTCCAGAATATTTAAGCAATCACCATGAAACTTATAGGATGTATTGTACGTCCGGAACTATTTCTTTTGGCATACGTCACGTGGGATGGTGACGTCACATCACGTGACAATTTCATCATGATGTCAAAACAGCCGCCATCTTGGATCCGTCATCTTGAATTTCAAATTTTTTCCAAAATGCCAGAAAACCACCCAAAATCACTGCAAAGTACTCAAAATGAATAAAAATGTGCTTTAAACCCGTAAAAATGTAAAAATAATTCCATTTAAGTTGATTTTTAGTAACAAAAACACGCAAAATTACAAATTTGGGAAAACATGCCTGTCAAAATTCCGTTGCAATGGTGATGTCAAGTTCCTGACACACCATCCAACCCTACCAAAATGTTGCCAGATAAATTTTAGGAAAACTCAGAGAGTTTGGCAGCGTTTGGTTAAATCTTAAAAAAAGTTATAAAAGTTCAAAGTCAGCGCGGGCCTCAAAAGCCCCCCCCCCCCCCCCGGTCTGAATAGGGTTAAAGTAAAACCTGTCTCTTGAGCATATTGTTCCACTGCACTGCAGGCACTGATTAACGTGATTGTACCTCTGGGTTAAGAGAGACACTGTGAAAGTTAAGTGATTTGCCCCAAAACACAATACAACAACCGCGACCACGCTTAATTAGGACACTCCGTCTCCTCTGAAGTACCATCTTAAGTAACTGCACAATACCAAGGTAATTTGTAGTTGTAGTTCTCTAACTGATATCATGTTATGTTGTAATATTTAGTATATGCGAAAAATATAATACAATATATTGCTGCGTTACATAGACTAGTACTTACCTGCCACAGCTGATTTGGTAACAAATAAAATCGAGCACAGCGTCAGAAACATTGCTATGACGTTTCCCTTGAAAGGAATTACGCAAAATTATTTTTGTCAACATTGTAACCAGAAAAAGAAATTAAGAAAAAGAAAGGAAAGATTAAAAATGTGGAATCATTTTGCATTTTTCTCAACCGTTTTGTGAAGCAAATTGTGATAAATATTGAAGAAGAAGAAGAAGAAGAAGAAGAAGAAGAAGAAGAAGAAGAAGAAGAAGAAGAAGAAGAAGAAGAAGAAGAA
>NW_027557045.1:0-7134 GCF_052425735.1 Oculina patagonica
ATAGTCCATCAGCTAGTGGGGTTGCATGGCTCACTTAAGGGGAACAAACGAAACTTCTCTAATATTACTCTTTGACTATTAAGCATCATAAAAATGTGTGATAGTAAGGATAAAACGGTAGCTTTCACTGTGTAAATCGAGTTGGAAATTTGCTCTCATATCCTTCTTTTGGCCGCCATCTGGGATTTTAAAACAAAAATCCTGAATTTTTTTTATTCGTTCTTAAATACTTACTGATTTTTTGCTTAGATCTATAGTTGAGAGGTACTACATATTCGGGATAGTATTTAAGCATTGTTTACGTTAATAAAAGCTAAGTACGCAATAATTGAGGTCTCAATCACTGTCATTTTGTTTTTCAGCTCGTTAACCTTATGCCCTCAATCATCTAGAATAAAAAAATTGCCATAGAGGCGTTCAATTGCAATGCTACGTTTTTTCAAGTATACTACACCATTAATCAGTATACCCCAAATCAGATTACATAGCTACGTCCACGCATAATTAGGTTAGAATAGGGCTCAGTTAAGAGATTATTGAGTACAGAACAGACAGAATCGCCACACTCGTACAAAGTCCTCCTTCACTGCTGCTATGCTTCTGTCAACTCTTCTGGAGCGGTGAAGGAATTACCGGAAGGGAATCAGTAGCTCTTCTCTAGATTGTGGCTTGAAAATTTCCTCTTGTAACATTGAGTTCGGTTAGTGGAGATGCCTCGCGTGGTGGGAGAACCTCTGGCTTTACTTTCCCGGGCGCCGTTCACTTTTCTCTGGCTTCACTTTCCCTGGCGCCGTGAATCTCATAGCACAGCACATCCACACTCTGACACGTCTTCTCGTACAGCTGATACACTTATGCTTTCGTATCTTTAATGATCACCTCGGATACTGCAACTCCTCCCCGCTAATCGCCATAGCTCGGACGTACGTTTCGTACGTTGGCAAAGCTCCACTTTTCTGGTCTTCGCACCTCTTCCCTCTTTTTAAAGTACTTTGCATGTCCGTGGGACCATATGTTTGAAATAAAGGGCTGGGTTGGAAAATGACGATTGTTTTTTAGGGGGATTTATTCAAGACACTTGAATGGCAATGGTATTTTATCTATGCGCTCTCTTTTCTTTCGTGAAATAATTTTTAAATCTGCACTTTTTGCTTTATTTTGTGGTACAAACAGTCATATTGTGAACAATAATCAGCCGTGGCGACGTCACATATGACATCTTGTTGTCGTTTTTGAAACACTAGAATGAACGAAATCATGTTGTTAGTTCCAATAAGTTTTAAATTAGCGTTTGAAAGCGATTCGTTTACGTTACAAGAATGCAGGCAGCTTTGTAGCTTTTTCACCCCAAAAAATCCAAGATGGCGGCCAAATTAAGAAGGCGTATAGGGGAGCCAATTTAAAATTCGATTTATAAGTGAAAGCTACCGTTCCAACCTTGCTATCATACATTTTTGTGATGCTCAATAGGCAAGGATTAAGGTAAGACATGTTTCGTTTGTTCCCCGAAAGTGAGCCATGAACCCAAATTTTCGGATCTCAAGTGGACTAATACTGGAAAGGGAGGAAGTAATCTCTCTTCCCATCGTCCCCTGCGCTCCCCTTTTTCATTGTCGTGTTTTTTTTTGCATTTTCTAACTCCACTGACTCCACTAAAGAAGCCTCTGCGAAGGAGAGAGCCAGATGCCTGTTCGCTGTTCGACAGTGGCGCGCTTTGAGAAAAACTGGTTAAGCAATGAGTTAAAATTTGGGGTAGAGGGGAGCGCAAATTGCTTAGTGTTAGGAAAAAGTTGTAGTAACTAATATTGTCAGAGTAACAAGAACCTTTCACCTGAATAGGCTTAACCGAAAAGCTCCGACAAAAACGATCCTTGTTTTTCCAGATTTAGCATAAAAGTTTCTTCTCGTTTCTTTCCGGGCAGTCTTTCTATGGGAAGCTTCGCACACTGTCGTTTTGAGTGGCGATCGTATTTCACTGCTTCCCTAAAAACGAATGCATGGGAGGCTATTCTATGGGTTACTCCTTTCCGATGGCTAAAATATGTATCATATATTGGCTGATCCAAGTTATTTTCTTGAAATAAAAGATACACATTGTTTATTTACAATTGTCAATCATTAAACTGAATCAAACGCATCTTTTGGTTTTCATTGCCTTGAAGTTTGCAAGGGTTTTAAGCGTAAATGTGCCTCTATGCATCTGGCGGCATACGAAACTTATCTTTTCATTAGCTGTCTTAACTGGAGTATTTCAGAAATTTTAGATGTTAACAGCGGCAGCTTGTAAAGCCGCAGTTTAACCGCTGTGTGCATTGCTCCTGTACAATGAATATGATTAATTTAATCTTCCTTACCCTCAAGATATATATACCGGTAGTGGCTGTCGAATCCTCACATCATTACAGACATAGATAGAAATTAAATTAAAAGTTTTTTTAGGTACTACTGAGGAAGGTAAGATCGATGTCTTTAGATACTTCAGGTTCCTTTAATTTATGGCAAACTGTTTCACGATAAGAATATTCGCTGTTTATTTTTCGCACGACTGTAGATCACGCCTTTGGTTCAGTCAACAGACTTGGTAAAAGGGAACTCGACCGATTTTTTTTTTAGTTCAACAAGATCTATTTCTTTCTACAGGGCATATTCTTTTCCAAAAAAGGTTTTCGTGCTGCTTTCTCGCGCTCGATGCAATCAAAATTTAACGAAAACCTTGTGGTCAGGGCCCCTGCTTGTGGTATATGAACGCTTTGCATGCCTATTCCGCAGAAGACTGGGAACCAGAATCGTGGTGAAAACCAAAATGGCGTCCTCCTTGGTGAAACAGGCGGTGAAGCAAGAATTGCCACCAAAAGGTGGTTATCCTCCCATAGAATTCGCTAGGAATATACCAAAGAGAGGTCCGTCTGGTTTGGCATTGTTTATAGGTGGAGCTGCCGTAATGGCCTTCGGATTTTATAAGGTTATCATGGGAAACAGACAACGTTGGTATGTGTGTGTGTGTGTTGTGTTGTCTCTATTCGATATTGCATTGATTGCTTTTGTTTCTAATTTGTCTATGCTAAACTTCGTTTAACGAAACAAAATGAACAAAAAATATTAATAAAACTATTTTCATTTAAAGCTGGAGGTAAAATTTGTACATGTTTGGCGAGGCCAAGTTAATTTCTTACAACATTTATTGATGTTTGTATCCGGGGTTTGTATAAATTAAATTTACAAGTTAACTCTATGTTATTTCTTGTTTTTGTAACCTACAGCGAACTCCTGAAGGAGCAAAGATATGCCAGAATTGGAGTGCTACCACTTCTGCAAGCAGAGCATGACAGAAAGTATGTATGATAAGAAAGTGCATTCATTTTAATATCTGTAACTTATAACTTCGAAATTTTTTAAAATGTCAAATCTCAATTAACTGAGAGTTAGATTAGAATAGTACTAGGAACAAGATGCAACAGCCCCTTTGCATGACCCAGACATACAAAATCAGCCATGTTGGGTCGCATAACACACAGTGGGACATTCAGAACAAAGCGACTCAGCCCAGTCAAGCTTGACCTTCCTTTAGTTTGAATGTCCCATTGTGCAACTTATAGGATCCTAGTCAGCTTCCGACATTTTCTTTGCTATCTAAATTCTAAATTCTTTGCCATCTAAATCCTTGTGCATTTGCTTTACTGATGTCTTAAACTGCCACAAATGCTTCAATAGGCATCGGAGATCTGAGAAGATAAGATAAGATAAGATAAGAATTCACCTTCTACTATGTAGAATTCTCCGGCTAAATTTCAAAGGCCTGAAACTATTTTTTTATAAAGATGCGGAACCTTTAAAAATCATTCTCCGGTTACTATACGCTATTCTCCTGCTATTACAATTCTTAATGAAAACCCTGATGCTTTTCAAAATTATCGGTGCATATTTTGACTAGTTTTTCTATCATTCTTTTGTTTGTTTGGAGTGAAATTTATCACTTGAACTTAAAGGGTCCTAGTCAGCCTCCGCCATTTTCGATGCCATCAAAATTAAGACAACTGTATGGCAAAGCGAAATCCTGTTGCACTTGAAGTCTGTTTAATTACTTTTGGCAGTTTCACATTGACCTATTTACTAAAGACACGCTCTGCAAAAAATATAATACCGAAATTCGCGTATGTAAACAAAAAGAAAGGCATGGCTGACTACAAGGGTCCTTTAAGGCCCAGCATGGTTGATTTTGTACCATGTGACCGGGTCGTGCAAAGAACCTATGCTGGTCTCTTGGGTGCAGATCAGTTGGTATTGCACTGCTATACTTAACTCTAGTCATTTAACTCTGAAGGGCAGTTTTTGAATGACAAGCAAAATTAATTTTGCTGTCAAGTGTTTGTTTGGTTCATATGAAAACCAACAATGCAATCAATAATGTCCTTAAAACTTTTTGCTTTAACTATTATTTTCTCTATTTTTAGGTGTTTGCGATTACTAAAAGAAAATGAAGAGCTTGCAGCATAGATTATGAAGGATGTTCCTGATTGGAAAGTTGGAGAGAGTGTGTATCACACAGATAAATGGGTTACACCTATGCCTATACAAGTTGAAAAGTTGTAATAACACGAAATTAATGTGTCCAGAGGCAAGAGAAACACTTTGGATGTACTTGTATCTTTGCGTTGATGTGTTCTGTGAGAATCAATGAGTAAATTTGTTGCCAGTTGTTTTTAGATCAGGTTTTCCACAAAAGTTAAGGATGTGTTTTCTTGAGTTTCTGTGTCGAGTTGCTTTGTTTTAGTTGAAGGACATTGCAAGGTAAATGCATTTGACCACGGCTGTTTACGGTTAATGATTTTTCAACTACTGTAATTAAGAACAAATATCAAAGACAAAGTGCAAGTGTAAAATGGGTACTCAAAATCCCAGGGTTTGAAACAAATAAAATATATTTTAAATAACTTAGTTTTAGACTTAATTTTCTTGACTTCCTCTTGTGCTCTTGCATCACCCAAGTTGGCAGCTTTAGGATTTTAACTAACATGGTCATGCAAAGCATAGCCTTGGTAAACAATAGAACAATGGAATACATCAACTACATGGTTAGTCTTTAAATTAGCAACATGTTGACAAGGGTTGGTAGTTTTGGACCTTGGTTAATGTTCTTGCTTGTCATGTGCCTCCTTTTCTTTTTATTTATATCTAACTTGATACTTACTCCATGCAAAAGTCTGAAAGTGGAGGGGGCAAGGTTTATGGTTTTATTGGCCCAGTGGGTCATGTGCATCAAGTTTCAGATAGAATTTATATTATTCTCGTCCCCATAGTCCCTTCGTTTCTCTTAGCCGACTTGGCACGAGAAAACGGAGGGCTCTGGGGACATAGGATTTTTGAATTAATTCAAATTTTTTTGATTGGCTGTTTGAAACAAAGAATTCCTAAACGGAAGGCAAAAACGTAACGACTCTCTGGTACATTCTTTTGAAACGTCATGACTGCATACATGAAGACCGGAAGTCCTTCAATCTAGGACTGGTAATTCTGTGTCCCCAGAGCCCTTTTGTTTCCTCGTGCCAAGGCCCAGCCGGCTAAGAGAAACGAAAGGGCTATGGGGACGAGAATGAATTGACCTATACCCTCTAGTCTAATAGATGTAGGGTGTCCGGATTACATCACAGATAGTGCAAACCCTATAAATTACCTACAAGATTATACCGGTACTTAAAAATTTATAATTTGATGAATCTGTGATTATTCATGGCTCCTCTAGGCAAATGTCTCAATCACCCCTCTGACAGTATAACAAAAAGGGATTTGAAAACTACGGTGGTCTGACACTTTCCAGAAAGTCGCTATCAAAGGCACTAGAAAACTATGTCTGCATTTGATTCCTGACCAGTGAAAGAGATGTATATTGCAAAATTTTGTGTAAATGTACTGAAGTTCAACAAAAATTCAATGGAAAAAACTTTGGAACAATAATTGCGTTCGACGGTAGGAGAACGCATCCTAATCTTGCGGTGGCCTGTGGCCCCGTGGTTGTCCTGTGAACGCACAAGCGAAAGTGGTTCTATGTGTGGTATTATGTATGTCGGTATGTGGCAAGTTGGCCTCGATCTCAAGTGATGAGACATTAGAAAGCAATTAATTGCGTCACAGCAACGTCAACAAAGACAGCGTGCGCAAAAACAATTCATGAAGCCGAAAACGCTAGTCTGTAAACAATTTTTGTGTTCGACGGTAGGAAAACAAATCCTAATCTTGTGGTGGCGTGTGGTCCCGTGGCTGTCCAGTGAAAGTCGTTTTATGTGTCGTTCTATGGATCTTGGTTTGTGGCAGGTTGGCTAATTAATGATGTCGCAGTTTTTTTGCGAGAGACCCTGGGAGCGAGGTTGATTCGTTCTAACGATCTCCTTCGGTTTGCGTTTGCGAGTTTGCCCTGTAAGTTGTGCTGAAAAATAAACGTTTCGGCAGTCCTCCTTTTAACAGTAGTAAAAAAATTGCTGTGCTGCCTCGTGCACTGTTGGATTGAGATTGTTTCTCTGATAGTTTCGAGTGATGTTGGATGCGCGCTTTATGTTGCACACGCTGTCGTTTTAAATTTGTATGACGATATAAACAGTCGTGTAACTCGGATTACGTTTGCTAGCCTTATCATGTGTATCTATCTTGGGTCGAACGCACTCCAATAATCTCTGATTATTACTAGTTTAATTGTAAATTTATCATTATCATTTTTGGCAATACTGTTCGGAATTTTACAGCTTGGTGTGTTTCTGGGAAAATGCTGAAGGTACTTGCCATTCAATCTGACAGTCTGTCAGCCAAGGTTCTGTCAGATTAGTTTTTTTTTCCTTTATGTAAACTTCGTCATGTACATAATACACTCATTAATAATTCATAAAGAAAATACAAAAGAAATTAAATTATGTTTAATGAGTGTCTTTATATCTGATAAAGACACGGCTAAACTTTTACGCCCAATTTTCTAGGCCAAAATAATCCCAAATCTAAATATTAGTGCAAGAATGAGTTGATCTACATCAGAAGATTTTTAAGCCGTTCAATAAATTCGCAGTTCGTGTTTTATCAAGTCTAAAACACTCGGCTGCGCCTCGTGTTTTAAACTTGATAAAACACTGCTGCTCATCTATTAAACATTAC
>NW_027557046.1:0-7129 GCF_052425735.1 Oculina patagonica
TTTGATACGGGGAGGCCCCAGGGGGGGGGGGGGGGTACTCCGGCTTGTAAATGACGGGGATGATCGAATGGAGGCAAAACTCAGGACCCCAAAAAATCCCTAAGTCTTCCGACATTACCCAAAAAAATCCCTAGACCGAAATAACCGCCAAAAAAATCCCTTGTCAAATTACCCCTAAATTGCCAGGAGGGGAAATAACGTAACACAAAGAACACTCGTTTTGTTTATTCATCATACCATAAATTCGCCAAAGCCGCGCCACAGCACTTCCCAAATTCGTTTTTAATACCCCAAAAAAATCCCCTATCTAAATCAAGTCACCCAAAAAAATACTTGCCAAATTTTCCAACCCAAAAAAATCCCGGAATCAAAAATTTCAAACCCAAAAAAATCCTTCGATCATCCCCGTCATTAACAAGCCGGAGTACCCCCCCTGGGGGGGGCTTCACCTAGCCTGCCAGCAGGCTCTCTATTCGGGGGCAACGTGAATATTGAACTCTTCGAGCGCCAAAGGCGCGATCCCGCGATTGCCGAAGGCGCGAGTCGGCGAGCGAAGCGAGCCCGCGATCAAAATTGAACTCTTCGAGCGCCGAAGGCTGCCCCCGAATAAAGAGCATGCTCGCAGGCTAGGCTTCACCCCGAAGTCTAAACCATTACCCATCATGTTAAAGTGTCGTGGTTTTATTGTTGTACCTTTTAGGGTGTGGGAGGCGCGGTGGCCTAACGGTTAGCACGCTGAAGTCCGAATTTAGCGGTCCGGGGTTCCAGCCCTGGACGGGGTCACTGTGTAGTGTTCTTGGACAAGACGCTTTAGTCTCATGGTGCCACTCTTCACCCAGGTGTATAAATGGGTACCGGCGAATTTACTGCTGGGGGGTAACCCTGCGATGGACTACTTCACCTTTTCCTATCTTTTAGGGGGTACAGAGTACCTTGAGGAAAAAGTAGAAAAAATACAAGACATAAACTTTATGAGGTTTTGCAAAAACATAAATTTGAACCACGTCCATAAAACGAGCTTCTGGTACCTTTTAGCCGTTTAGGGGTTTCCTTCTAGCCTGTGGGAGGCGCGGTGGCCAAATGGTTAGCGCGCTCGGCTCCGAGTCGAACGGCCCGGGTTCGAGACCTGGCCGGGGCGCTGCGTTGTGTTCTTGGGGAAGACACTTTACTCTCACAGTGCCTCTCTCCACCCAGGTGTATTAATGGGTACCGGCGAACTTACTGCTGGGGGGTAACCCTGCGATGGACTAGCATCCCATCTAGGGGGAGTAGCAATACTCCTAGTCGCTTAATGCTACAGAAACCGGGATAAGCTCCGGCTGTATGGGCCACTTAGGCTCGGACACAGACTTTACCTTTTTTACCTTCTAGCCTGTGAACAGCCGTCCACAAAGTACCATTTATACGAGGTTGCCCTCTTTGGGGTGGATTATACCCAACATAGTTAAAAAACGAACAATGAATCACTAATTTGTCAAAACCAAAGTACAAAAGCAAAAAGTACCAGATGAATACTATACGTTTGTTTATTTACAGGTAGGTGTAATTTGTATAGCATACATAGAGTATTGGTTCACACTACGCAAACAATATTTTGACCAATCCTGAAGCGAGAAAAAAGTATCAACTTTTGGAAATAAGCTGTATCTGATCTAGTGAGACCATTTACGTACCGGAGAGACACGTTTGACTTTGTGATCGGCAGATTCACTTAAAAAAGCGCCACCTTGGCGTGACAAAAAAGCTTCAAAATGGCGTCAACTAGCGTGACAGAATCGCCTCAAAAATACCTTTACATAGTGTGAAAGAAACGCTTTAAAATAACGTCATGACCGCGACACAATTGCCCCAAAGTAGCGTGATAGAATTCCATTCAAACAACGTGACGCATATCTACTACCCTTCATCTGAATTCGAATCTGAGTCCTCGTTGTCACCCTCATCAGATTCATCAAAGAAGTCCGCGTGACTTATTTCCAGTTCATGATCAGTTATGTTCGACACTTTCTTATCTTTTCTCTTGGTTTGTTGTTCTTCTCGGTTCCAGTCCTTCATCTTCGCACCCATCATGAAGTCATCCCGTAAAATATTCCACGATGAATTATCCGTTGCACTGCGGTCGTTTGCCTGAAACAGCAGAAAGAAAGAAACACTGAGACTGGAACTTCACAAAAGAAGTGAATAAAAATAGTACTGAGAGACTCTTTAATTGCAAAAATCGTTCCAAAGAGATCTACGGAAACGAAAGGCTCAGAAAAATTCATGTTGATGACGTAGTTCTGCTGAGATCCGTGAAGTGCCTCTGATTAATTGTTGCTCGGTAATGAATTTTGCGCCGAAGTCAGAACCAATCAGAGACGCTATACACGTATGAATTTTTAAAAATTGAACGATTTCAGTTCAGAGCTCGCGCGAACTCGTATACTAACGGCTGATAGATACTGGTAGAATTCTACTAATATGCAAAAGCGTTGCGAGAGAAGTTGAGAGGTGTCTAATAATATTACCACCCTGCCATTACGAGACAGATTTACGGAAATGCGCCTTGAAATGAACAAGGCAAACAAAAGTTTTTACACTCGCTTATTCATCTCTACCTACGATAACGCAGCTCTAATGGAAAAATCTTTCTGAATAATGGTAATTACCTCCGTTTTCTCTTCCTTGTTAATTTCCTGAGTCCGATCTTTGTCTGAACTACTTTTTAGCATGTCAAGGAAAGCAGACTTCGACATTGATTCCACAACTACAGAAAACAAAATGCATAAAACGTAAGCATAAATTTCAATATGTTCAACACGTTTATTGGTAAAGATAATAAATAGACATAACAACATTTTTCCTTTCTTCTTTTTGAAACGAAAAAGACTTTGTTAGCAATTCACCAATCAGGAGAACTCACTACAATTCTGACATACGTCAGTATTGCATCATAAAATCACGTGATGCTGCTTAGCAACGCCACTTCCAAAAACTGTGAGCTCAGTCAAAATTCGACTTATAGCGTAATCAACCTCGATCCCAGGCTCTCTCTCATAGATTGGAGAATACTGTCGACTAACATATAGTACTTTGTCAAATAATGAATTCCTGCCGAACTTGTTTCTTGTTATGTCTCACCTTTTGACTTTTTCGCTTCAGTAGGAGCTGACTGCAGTTTACTTTCCATTTCCTTTTGATGTTTGCTGACGGCATTGAACAGTTTTACAACTGAAATTAGATGTGGACAACTAGTTAAATAACACACAGAGATCAGCGGAAACTTATAACTGAGCAACATCAATCAGAGACACTACACTGATCTCTGTAGAGCTACGTCATCAGTATGGAATTTTTAGGGTTGTATCCCAGATGTTAAATGTGGGTGATTAGGTTTTTTTTAAATAATGCAGTTTATTTATTAGTACTGACATTACAATACATTACATTATTATATGGCTACAATAGTACGCGCGCTCTGATTGGCTGCTGAGCGGGCATTATTTTCTTGTAATGACCGGGCATTATGAAAAATTTTCTTGGCTCGGCGGTTTTTACATGGTTTTTTGAGTTGTGAGTAAAAGCTACTAGCGCAATTGCGAGAACGACAATAAATACCGACAAAATGTAACTATCTTTTCAACAACTGAAAGAAAAATATTAGCATACCGATACTTCTTTAGTATGAGCGACGAAGAGAGCCACAGAGAGCGAGAGCGAGTTTCACCTCGGTGTTTTTTAAATATTTCAGTTTAGAATAGCGCTAAAAGGCCATATAATAAATAACTTATTAACCTCGTCCGTTCAGTCATTACAGGGCAATCTCAGACCTCGGCCTTGATGTATTGACCTCGCTATCGCTCGGTCAATACATTAAGGCCTCGGTCTGAGATTCCCCTGTAATGACCTCACTCTCGGTTAATAAGTAGTATATACATAGCTTACTTACAATTACAATACATTACAATACATAGCTTACTTACAATTACAATACATTACAATACATAGCTTACTTACAATTACAATACATTACTAACAATACATAGCTTACTTACAGAACATAATTTACGTGCAGAAAATAAATAAAAAAGAAGATAATACAGTGAACAGGAAACCTGGCTGCTTTAAGGTGTTCCTCAGTATTGCATTGCGTATCCCTACTGTGCATAATTTTACGCATGATTAGCGCACACATTAACAAATGGTGACTTTCTCTTTATGGCTTGACCTCGCCAGTGAATTAAATCGTAAGAAACAAGAATAAGAAACAATCGTTGGCAATGTGAATTTTGCAAGCAAATTATTGTGACTATAATCATGGTGATATTATAAGGATTTATTGAGTGTAAAGAAGGTGCTGTTGCTCCTAAACAAGCATGGGCACCCCCAATTTTATTTCAAAAATTAAGCTGCTATAACATAAACAATCAATAGGCAAAGATTAACAAAAATCTCAGTGCAGGTTCTATTTCAGTGGGATGCGTCTCCAACTTTTTACTTGTTCTTGGTTTTGTGAAACTGATGAGATACAGTTCTAACCACTGATCGTAATGGCCACCTTTTGTGTAAGGTTCAGCATGTTGCACTTATGAAATCATACAATTTCATAAAAAAAATTAAGCAAACAAATAACAAATAATACAGGGTTACCTCCTCTTGTTGCTATTCTCGCTAAATTCTTTTCGTAATCCATTGTTGAACCATCAGGTTTGACATGGTCTTTCTCAAGCATGGCATGGCGTTCTTGGCTTTTTAGCTTAGAACAGAAGAAGCAAAAACCATGACACACCGTAAAATTTCAGTTTTAAGCCCTGGGGTTTTACAACTTTGTAAGGGTTTTGGTAGGCTTATATCTGGAAGGGGGTGGTGGTGGTGGGGGAGCTTACAAGTGCAAAAAAAAAAAAAAACGTTTCAAAACAAGCCATGGCAGTGTTGATCGAAATACGTTTTTAAGTTAACAAGTCATAATAAAGCAACATTTAGCCCAGTTCAGTACTGTTATCCTGAAGAGGGGGGGGAGGCAGGACACATATATCCAGTGGGGGTGCTTATATCGGGGGGGGGGGCTTATAACCAGATGTATTTTTTTGTTTCCAGGTAGATGGGCCTATAACCGGGGAGGGGGGGGGTATAAGCAGGGGGGCTTATAACTGGAATTTTATGGTATACCTCATAGCCCTGCAAAAGATTAAACTTGACAAAATTTGCAACTTTGGAAGTATTACCTTTTTGAGGCTATTTCCTCCTTCCTCTCAGCTCTTCTTTTTTCCACTTTTTTGTACTTTGCTAACACAGGAGGCTACAAAACAAGAAAAAAATTAAATAATAATAATAATAATTAAAAAAAGCATTGATTGGGAATTGGCTTTTTTGCTGAGATATACTGGCCACATTGTATAGCCACCACAAGAAGCGTAAAAACAATTTTTTGTATTTTTCCAGCCTTATGTAGCAAACAAACAAAAACTTCAACATCCCTCCATCCCCCTTGCCACCTCTGCTTACCACAGCATTTGACTGGTTGGTGTGTCCAGGGGGACTGGAATTTGAAATCGGTAGTTGCTATTGGGTAATGGGGAATTTGAAAAAAAAGGGCAAATACCTGGGGATTGCCCAGGGGTGGATGCTAAACTTTTGATTTGATCAGTACATTACAAATGGGTGGTGTGGTGGCCTTATCAGTGGTATATCGGACTCTAGAATAAAGCATTTTTGGACTAGATGTACAATGGGAAGGCACAGTGACAAAAAGTGGACTAGACACTTTTAATAACTCTTCTCTTCACCCTGGAGTATATATGATGGGTACTGGAGTAAACCCTTATTACCTTACAAAATGGGGGGCAGGAGGGGAGGTGGGACCCCAGGGGGGTATTCCGTATTGTAAATGACGGGGATGATCGAATGGAGGCAAAACTCAGGACCCAAAAAAATCCCTATGTCTTCCGACATTACCCTAAAAAATCCCCCAAAAAATCCCTTGTCAAATTACCCCTAAATTGCCAGGAGGGGCAATAATATAACACAAAGAAAACCATAAAAAATTGAACGCTCGTGTTTGTTTATTCATCATACCATAAATACGCCTTGAGGCACTTACTAGGTACGTTTTTAATACCCCAAAAAATCCCCTATTTAAATCAAGTCACCCAAAAAAATACTTGCCAAATTTTCCAACCCAAAAAAATCCCGGAATCGAAAATTTCAAACCCCAAAAAATCCTTTGATCATCCCCGTCATTTACAAGCCGGAGTACCCCCCCCCCCTGGGGTGGGACCCTGTGGTAAACTACCAAACTACAGGGCTGCAAATAATTTCTTTAACTTGAAAGGACATATGTCCTACTAAGACACCATCTTGGTTGGACAAAACAAAATTGTGGTCGGACAGATTTTTATTCATCGTTGCCGTAAAATGATTTATGATCAAAAAATTGTCTGGACATCATGTCTGACCACAATTGGGATTTCGTCGGCCATGGGCAAATTTTGGTTGGCCAATGTTGGATGACGATGTTGGCATTCTGGAAATGGTACGAAACCAGGGTAAGCTCTGCCAATATAGGCCACTACTATAGAGGCCATTTCTAGGAGACAGCATGCCTCACATTTCATTTATATCCCCTGGTACAGTGGCTTTAATTGTTCTGTCTGATAAAAAGGTGAAATGGGAGTCACCCATTACCTGCCAACCCCCAGAGTACAAAAATCTGGAGATGTCTACAATGTAGAAATCTTTGCATTGTAAGGATATCATTTAAGACAATGTATGAATACTCTCCAAAAATCAGACAAGGAGATTTGATGAAAAACTTGGAGACTCACGGGAAAACCTGGAGAGTTGTCAGGTATGGTCACCATTTCACTGTCGATTTCTTACAAGTGCATTTTACCAGAGGGGGGGGGGGGAAGCAACGTCCCATACATTCTCTTATATGAAATCTGAGTGATGCTCTCACAACTTGTAAAGCAATCATCGGGGTGGTAGTCAGCAGATGTCTCTAAGGCGCATGAGCAGCTCCTTTCTTTGTGAACTTGCCAAAACAATAACAACATGGGACCAGTGGGAGAGGTCGATTATTTTTTTATAGTAGTGAAAAAAAATGATTTTCTAAGTTTTGTCTTTAAAGCAGCGAAAATTTCTCCGGAAA
>NW_027557047.1:0-7114 GCF_052425735.1 Oculina patagonica
AAATAATGTTTTCTACCTACAATAAACGATTATTACAAGTAAGCCAAAAAGCAGAGTGTATGTACAGAGACCCATTTGTGATTAACATCATTTAGTCACTCTTTAGTTTTATGAAGCAACTACAAGTTGAATACAAATGTCATCAAACTACCGAGCCTTAGCAAGAAAAAGAGCCATTATTTCATTGCTAGATATCATTCTTAAGAGAGAAGGAAAGAATTTTATAACGTATAAAATTGATTTCTGTTTTCAATTTGTTATTCCACGGTAAATACAATTAAATTCTACAAAATTAACTTTCCTTTATTTGCACTGTAAATGCATTTGATAAAGAGTTTAGTCCAAATCCTTTTTATTCTTATATTTTTTGTCTGTTTTTTTGTATCAATTTTGGAGATTTCCCAACATTTCTGAAAAATTGATAATCCAAGATGGCGGCTCCAAGATAGTTGTGGCTACCGTTTCGTTTCATTTTTTGGCAGGGAAGGGGGCGGGGGTTATACCACATTACGTTTCCATGGGGAAATTGCTTGTAGCTTTGAAGTTTGATTGTATCGAGCCTCGAGGTGCTAAACCGGCCGACTTGATTAAAAATATAATACAAACAGCGGTGATAAATATTATGAAAAATCGCATTTTACTAAACTTGACGTTTCGTATGCTAAGCTACATACATTTTCAAAAGTTACGATGGCCCAAACCCGACTTTTACTGGGATTTGGAGGAGCAGTCATTGAACCACTTGTGACGTCACAATTTCCATGTTAGCGGATTTTTGCGAGAAGCAACTAAGGGACGGACCATTAGAAAAGTGAAAGGGAGATGGGAGATTTACGGCTTGCACAACTTTTATTTTACGCCCATTGCTTTTACCATTGCCCTGCCGTTTTCAGTCATTTTACTGTAACCAAACTCCCTATAAGACGGACACCTCTTTAAGACGGACAACGGACACTTTGAAATCATTAACGGACACTAGAGAAGTATTTTTTATCATATTTTATTAGTAAAAATACTTTAAAACTTCGTATCGACCTAAAGCAAAGTTAGTCAGCGCCCTAAGGATACGTGTATACCAAGCTTACTAATCAAAAACAATGGCGCTTTAACGGATTACTTCTCTGCTTACGTGTATGGGCACAAAAGAGGTCGTTATCTACTTACAGTATTACAGTTTTTAGAAGCTCTCGACTTTTGCTTTAACAAGCGAATACGGTCCTTCTATTATTTTTAGTTTCCTTCTATTATTTTAGTGTTACATTGTGCATAGGTTTTGCTTTATTATCTCAGAATTACTGGTGTCATGTTACCTCCACCCTCTACAAGGCGGACACCTCTCTAAGACGGACAGCCGCGGCCGGTCCTAAAGGTGTCCGTCTTAGAGAGAGTTGACTGTATTCATGTATGACGTTCATGACTCGGCTTTACTGGAATTGTACAGTTGTATGTCTACAGAAAGTCACTTTCTGTCAAGCAATTTGATTAAAAGTAGATTGCGGTCGCAGAAACATGTCAATAAATGTAAACAAATACAATGATAAAAATCATTGAATCTTCTGCTAGCTAGAACTGAAAATCGATTTGTGGTCAGGGCTGCTTAACAGGCATACAAACAATAAAAAGAAAAAATACTTTCGCACCCCGAAAATTCTCGTCATTTTGTTGTGGCTTTTTCCAATTTGTCTCGATGATTTTCGCACTCAAAAGACCATGAAACTTCCAATTTTACACTTTATTCAAGCAATACTGTAACAGTTAACCCTTCAGATAATGGACTACTTGGAATTTCGGACTCTGTATTAAATTTCCATGTCAAATGATTCGTCGACAGTCATCTACCAAAGAATGGATATCCGCTGACTTTTAGTTTCGAGGACACCTTCAAATAGCACAAAAAATATTCTAATAAACTGTTGTTGCTAAGAATTAAATACCATAAATTAATTCGTTTTTTATAGCTTATTTTTTTATAATGGTTATTTTTACTGAGCTGACCCGAGTTTAAATTTGTGATTCGTAGTAGCTGTGTGTTTCCATAAAAAATAAACAACAATAAAATATTAAATTACAATTTACTAAATGAAGTTTATTATAGAATTGATAGGTGCAATTTAATACTTTTTTTTTCCAATTTCTATCGACGATTTTTAAATTTTCAATTTTACACCTCATTCAAAGTGGCACTGTGATACTTTTCTCGATGGAAACAGCTTCTCTTCAAATAGTGGACTATTTGAAATTTCCGAGTCTTGTCCTCTGATTCCATGACAAATGACTTACTGACGACTGCTCTCTAAACACAGAAATAAAAAAGGTAGATTATTAACGGTGGAACGGGATAAATTTATATTTTACAATAAGGTGTCGACTTTTAGCGTAGAATTTCAAAGTTTGCGCACCCAGAAATGTTTTACAATATTTTAGCAGCTCAAGAACTTTAATGAAACAACAGTTTTTCCAATTCGTCTCGAGGATTTTCACATACAACAGGTTTGGTACTTTTAGTTGTATACCTAATTAAAAGTGAAAGTTTCCTATACTCTAAGGATGCACTTACTCATCAAATAATGGACTACTTAGAATTTCCGACTCTTTTCCTCTAATTTCCATGTCAAATGATTGCGCCGGCGATTCTTTTCTCTTGTGCTTGCTAATTTTCAATTGACAACCTCTTTCAAGAAAGCGACGATCTTGCATCCCAATCATTGTATTTTTTCAATGCGTATGCAGGAAAACAATAGTATGGGACACATAAGCAAAAGCTTTAGGGACATCTTATTCTTTGTTTCCATGTTTGTTTGTGTATGTTAAACAAACATATATCGACCATTTTCTCAGATTAGATACCGAACTTGATTAGCTTCTATAGTTTTTATGGGTGCAATTTTACCCGTAAAGGTCGTATTATTTCGTATTTAGATTTCGTGTAAACTACGATAAACAAACCTCTTTCTGTTAAACGTTAATTAACTTTTAGCTATTAGTGAATTCATATTTCCCACTCATTTCATTTTCTCCTTTGTATTGACCTGAGGAAGTAGCTACACTTCAGATAATGGACTACTTGGAATTTCCGAGTCTTTTGCTAATTTACCTCCATGACAAATTGTGTCAAATGTTTTGGTTGGTTGACCATATAAGAACTATTCTCCTTTCTTTTAGGCGCTGAATGTTAATCCTACCTTCAGGATAAATCGACAAACCCTACAAGAAAACGGACGATTCACTAAGCCCAACCTTGTATTTTATTTCCCAAATCTTCAGAGGTAAGATCAATTTTGGACGAAATATAATTTCACTGTATATTTCTTGCAATTACGTTCCAGTTTTCTTGCATGCATGTTCTCCTTGCATTTACACCCTTCTATTCAGCCGTACTTAGTCCAGTTGCGTCTCTTCAAATAATATTTGCATTCACTGAGTCTGAAATTTAATTTTTTTATTCTCGCGTTTTGGAAGATTTTTAAGGCCTTAAATTCCAGTGATGGTTTATCCTTTCACATTAAAAATATTTGGCAAGTAATAATTTCTATATCTGAGAACAAAACTGCGTCATCTGGCTACAAGGTGATTGTTACACTTTGCCACCAAACCGTGTAGATTGAAAAATAATGAAATGGAAAAATAGCACCACAAGGCAAAGTGCTGAATACGTTTTCATTTGAATGGGCGCACATACAAAGACTTAGTCGTTGGAACGTTTCAAAATAAACAGCATAGTATGAGAATATTTTTTAGGTTAGAGGCATGCTATAGCTAATTTGTAGTCTGGTTCTGGCATAAGGAGTGACTATTTTCACTTCTTCGGACCAATTTCTTACGGTTTGTATCACTTTTGTAGTATTTTTATTTCTTGTCGCTTTTAATTTTGATTGCTTGAAATATCAATATAAATGGTATATTTTACTACATAAACAAGTAAATTTTAAAAAAATGCGCAAGATATGATAATGTAATTTCGGATATATTAAAGATACAACAAGGTTTTTTCGGCGGCTCAAGGATTTTTCTACAAAGAAGCAGTTTTTCCTATAGTCCTCCCAAATCAGACCAATAGCTCAAGAACACAGAAAACAATAAACAAGGAAAGTACAACTTTTTGACTTTATTAAAAACACGGCAAAATTTTCCTCTAATCTTCCTTCCTGTTTTGAAACTGTTCTATTTTTCAGAAATTCTATCCGCCATTATTCGGTCGTCGGGCTCCCAGATTTCACCAAAAAAATTTAACTCGCTGGCTTTTGGAAAAAAGTTCACCAAAAGGGCTTTTTTGACAAAGAAAAGGTAATTTCGAATTTCTTTGGTGCTGTCTCAGGATTCTCAGTATTTATTGAAAGTCGCTCTTAAACACTAATAATGGAATTTATGGCAATATCCACAAACCGACACAACTTCTTTATTTTCATAAGGTTTAAACAGATTTTCACAATAAAACTAGGCTTAGCTTTTTCAGTAAGGTTTGTTACCTCATATTTGGGGAGAGCTTGTTAATTCAACAAGGCAAAGCTTTCACTTTAACTAGCTCAATAAATATCGAAGTCCAAACGACAGTTTCTCGTAGCGGCATTCTCCCAAACCACTAGCATGTAAGTTATATGCGAAGATCAATATTTTTCTTTCTATTCAGGTCACTGTCAACGGTTTCTTTTGTGTCCTTCACTTCAATGACCTTGATCGACTCAGCTAACTTTCATTTTAGTGCAATAAATTTTCTAGTTCACCAGCCGCAGGAACGGTAGAAAATGCTAAATACACTCGCTCCTTTACACTTGTTCAATATGTTTTGTTAAGCTCAGCTGATGTTCCTGTTTACCTAAGTCATTTGTCATAACTTATCACGTTAGGAGGAGATAGAACGAAGAATATTAACAAATAAAAATTTTCGTCCGCTTGTTTTCTGCGTCTTTCATTTAGTTTACGAAGTGAACAACGCGCGGCGCTTTTGCCGCCAAGAAAACGCTCCTTTCCCGTCGTGCTGCCATTGAACTCACCCCCCCCCCCCCTCCCCCCAGAGTTCGTACGGGCGGGCGCACGGACGCTGACGTCAGAAACAACAACAAAAAATTCTCGCATCGATAGCTTACCAAAATTTCTTACCCACGGTGCTCCGCTGGCGCCAGATATCCGCAAATAAATTAATCAAACACGGCGCCTGTTACGAATGGTATACAATGGTACAGAAAAGCTATTCCTACGTAAAGAGGTAGGCTCACAGCATATGCATTAGGACTAATAGCTTTAATTTCCAGGAAAAAAATGTTTTTCCAATTTGTCGGTTTTCACGTACAAAGACTTTAGTACTTTCAATTTTACACTTGACAGAAAGTGGCACAATTGGGCTGAATGATGCTTTTATCGAAAGACACATCTACCCTTCAATTAATGGACATCTTAGAATTTCGACCTTTTTTTACTTTCATAACAAATGATCAGTGATATTCATTAGGATTTTATTACCATATGCATTAGGACTAAGATCTTTAATTCCAGAAAAAAATGTTTTAATAATTTGTCGGTTTTCACATTCACAGGCTTTGGTACTTTTAATTTTACACTTTACTGAAAGTGACACAATTGGGCTGAATGACGCTTTTATCGAAAGGCACAGCTACTCGTCAAATAATGGACAACTTAAATTAGAATTTCGAGCTTTTTTCTTTACTTTCATAACAAATGATCAGTGATATTCATTAGGATTTTTTTACCATATGCATTAGGACTAGAAGATCTTTAACTTCCAGATAAAAATGTTTTTCTAATTTGTCGGTTTTTACATACAAAGGTTTTAGTACTTTCAATAACTTTCAATAACTTTACTTTCATAACAAAATGATCAGTGACAACTTTTTTCTTGTGTGACTTTTTAAGAACTATTCCCTTTTTCCATGCGCTGTAAGTGGAACCTATTTTCTGGATGAATCAGCAACCTCTTTAAAGAAAATTGTCGGGCCCAATCATTGAATTTTTTTCGAGTCCGAGGTAAGAGCAGTTTTTAAATAACAAACATAACGTTGACGTTTTAGAGCTGTTCTCTTTACATTTTTTCCTTTAGCCATTTTCCAATCCTCCAGATGGCTCAATTTCATTACAGCTCCAGCAAATGACAAGTATTACCTTCGAAGGACGGCTTCTATCGAGTCTCTTGTTAGCGAACCAAATCTCACAACCGTGGCCACTTTTCCTGCTAAATAGCCTATCGAATAACAGAGAGCTGAATTTTTCAAGAATCAGACAATAAACTATCCAAGGTTGGTGTTAAGAAAAAAATTCGAGAGTCGAGCAGAGCTTACATGTAAAGTTCGAAGAAATTTTTTCCATTTAGATTGGTAAAAGATCGATTACCGGGGTGCTTACCATTTGGCCAAGAAATCCGGAAATTTCGGTTTGAAGTCAAATGGAAAACTAACTTTCCGGAAATTCCGTTCGGGAATTGTAGACTACGTTTTGAGGTAGTCCTTTCATTCCGTTTAGTAAAACCGTCGGAAATTTTCTTGCCATTTTAACGAATCTTCCATTTCCAGGCCCTTTTCAGGACCTCCACACGGTTTAAGTCGTCTTTTCAATATGGCGTCTTTAAACCGATGTGCATTGTGCGTTTTCACCTCGAACATATAAACGGCAGCAGTTCCTTAACAAGAGAAATAGGCTGCCTGCTTCTGGCATTCCATGTTGGAATCGTTCATGAGTGCATAATTTTTCTGCACTGGATCTCGAACGTGCCAATTGTTGCTCGAAAATGACTGCAAAATTCACTCGGTGCGTAGGTAATAATAATAATAATAATAATAATAATGGTTTATTAACAGTATATCCATACTACATGGCTCTTCACCTGTTAATACTAACTAAATATAGAAAAATTACAATTTGATGTAGAAGACAAAAAAGAAAATATTCCTATAGCTATTAATTATTAATATAAAAGACAAAAAGAAAAATTCCTAAAGCTAAAAACTTACAATTAATATAAAAAGACATAAATTCCTATAGCTAAAATAGGTAGGAACAGTTACCTAAAAATAACTTTGTATTATGTTTAAATCTCGTCTTATGGAACAGCTGACGGTACTAAACAGCATATAGTACCCATCTTCCTTGTCAAGAATTTTGTTTT